>NW_028301552.1:34642500-34842500 GCF_042242905.1 Orbicella faveolata | reverse complement strand
ACTTTCGTGATATGAGAAATTTAATGTCTGTTTTTCTCGAATTTAAACAAATGTCGTTTGAGGTACCGAAAAAAAGTCAGCTATCATTTTCGGAAAGGCGATAAGACCTAAGGTTTTCAGGGAATGGACAAAAAAGCCCTAATAAATTCGAGAATACTCAAGTCCCACTAGAATAACCGAACAGATAGATTTTTCTTAGTGCAACCTAAAGTTAACCTACAGAGCTTTAAAAGTACTCCAGATAGACTAAAACAGCGTTTAAAAGCATTTGGGAGAAAACGGTGGTTGGGTGCCCCTGAAAAGAGGCAAGAATTAAAGTTTAAATTAAAGGAAGCAAGCGCTAAAAGATACGAACTTGAAGAAACCTCTGCCAAGATAAGAGACGCAGCTTCCGCGCTTGGAAATACCGGTCAACGCTATGTAAGCTTAATTGTCATGAAAGAAATCACACAGTTCGCACCTGCCGAATGGCAAAATGTGAGTCAGTGTTTTTCTGTGGATAGTTGAGTTGGCATCCAGATGAAAAACAGGATTTTCAGGAGAATAAAAGGGAAATAGCAGCATTAGAAACGGCCGCCGGGAAAATAGAACTGGATTTGAACTGGCTTTCTTCCGAGTAAAAATAGTTCTTTGAATAAACAGGTAGAGGAAATTAAAAAGTGTCTCCATTAATACGTTTAGTATGTTTTAAATTCCTCTATTTATTTCCCATCATTCATTCTGACTAGGTATAAAATACTAAGTGGAAGATTGTATTCACCAAGTCTGAAGGATGTAGCTTAGCTAGAAGACGCTCAGTTAATTTTTCTAATTTTCCATACATGCATTTGTCTGTATTTTTTTTCCCGCGAGCCGCGTCCACCCGGCCAAATTTACAGACAAATGTATGGAAAATTAGTAAAATAAAGTGAGCGTCTTCTAGCCAAGCTACATCCTTTACACGTGGTGAAAAAGCTCGCAAACCTCACAGATATTTTTTTATCCCGACCAATCGCAAAGCCCTGCAAGTTTACCGAAGAAGAGTGGTAATTTAGATCGCAAATCTGACAGATATTTTTTTTGAACAGCGAATTTACCGAAGGGAAAAAAATAGCCGTAAGTTTGCTTCCAAAGCTTCCATCGCCTCCAGATTTCACCTACAGTTCCTGTTTGATAAATTGCAAAGGAATATTTCTCATCGCGGCCCGTCAATAACACTGGAAAACAATGAAGCTAACACTCCACGAAATCGCATCGGTAGTGACACGACCTAAACGACTACAGCGACATAGAAAAAAAGGTACACAAACGAAGCCAGGAAAGGCGTTGTCATTTGTTTTCCACAGTGAAAAATTTGAAGCTAAAAATGTGAAATTCGAAGCGAGTGAGGCACTTCGACACAACATTGTCACTGTCAATACACATATTAACGCGAATCACATTCTGTTATCCCTATTTGTTAATTTTTTGTTCAAGAAATTACAACTGCAAAACTTAATGTTTAGCTTTATTTCCACGCGGATAGCCATTCTAAGGTTGATGGCATCAGTACATCGGCCAAAGCATCCAGCGTGATGAAGTCACATGAAAAACCGGACTTTGAATGTTATAAAGGTTATAGATAAATAATCAGGTCTGTGATATACTTACATTAAATTTTAACTAAATCGGGGAAGAACATGTAGACCGGACTCGACTGAGCGGCGGAAATCGAGCCTACAGCAAGGAGTCAAACAACAAACCCAGAAAAAAATATTACCCTCGACCCTCGACCCTCGACCCTCGACAAAAAGATAGACTCCAAAACACCTTAGTGCGAACAACATCAAAGCGAGTCTATCTTTTTGTCGAGGCTAGGGTCGAGGGTCGAGGGTCGAGGGTCGAGGGTCGAGGGTCGAGGGTCGAGGGTCGACGGGAATTTTTTTTCTGAGTGTTTTTTTTTTTTCAAATGTCACAAATCGTAGAAGTCGTGAATCGAAGGCTTGTCAACCCCATTTTACATGACCATTCAGTGCATTGACGTGTATTTGCTTTGTCATAACACCAAACCTAATTTGGTAAAATGTTTGCGTGACTTCCTGTCACACGATCAGTCGAACTTTTAAATACATTTTCTGAAATACATACCATAACTACTAGCTATTACAAACGAAGAGCCCGGTGGAGGAAACGTTTAAAAAGAGTCTTACCGTCGCTTCCAACTGCCGGTCAGTCAAAATTCAAAGTTTTGACAATCAAACTTCAAAGTTTACCCACCCATTTGGGAACGCTTTGGCGTTAAAGAGAAGCAAAGTCAGCAATGCGTACGAGGATTTTGTCTTTTGCAGTTTTGAAAATCAGAATGGCTGATAGGAAATCAACAGAGGAATTTCTGTCGGATATCGACTGTAATCTTTTACAATATCCAGGGGAATTAAGGAAGAAAGGGTTCACCTCAACATTAATTTGTCTGCACGGTATCTAGCAGAAGAAGATCTTCATTTTCTCCCTGAAGGCCACAAAAGACTAGTCTTCAACACGATTGCTCGGCTAACAACGCCTAGGAGAGTAAAAAGCAGCTTGAAGCGTCAAACAACGTCAACGCAGCAGTTACAAAGCTCTGAATCAAATTTAAAATCTCCAGCACGAAAGAAGGTCTCCCCGTCGGGCTGAAACGATGATGCGGCCGGGGACGAGTATCGAGTACCGAAAACGAGCGACGTTTCTCTTCCAACAAGCAGGCGTCAATTACTTAGCCCATGTGAAAGGTTCATCGAGGAAAAGAGGCAAGAATTAAAGTTTAAACTTGAGGAAGCGAGCGCTAAAAGATAAGAACTTGAAGAAACTTCTTCCAAGATGAGAGAGGCAAGCTTCCGTGCTTGGAAATACCGGTCAACGCTATGTAATTGTCATGTAAGAAATCACACCGTTCGCAAGTGCCGAATGGCAAAATGCGAGTCAGTGTTTTTCTGTGGAGAGTTGAGTAGGTGTCCAGATGAAAAACAGGAGTTTCAGGGGGGGAAGGGGAAAAAGCAGCATTAGAAACGGCCGCCGCAAAAATAGAACTGGATTTGAACTGGCTTTCTCCCGAGTTAAATAGTTCTTTGAATAAACACGTGATGTATTTTCCTTCGGAAGTTCAGCGTGAGCACGCATGTGATTTATGCTAACACATCTTGTGTTAGCACGTGGAGTCTCTCGAGACTCCAGTTGGAATATATATAAGGAGTGAATAGGTTGATATATTCATCAAGTGCGACACTACTCGACGGTGCTTGTAGTTTTCTTGTTTGTTTCATCGTGTTTGAGATGCCCTCGAGTCCCGAAACTTCGAAGAACCCTAAAGAGTCTGCTACGGAGGACGTTTTCGAACGTTTTAAAACGTACCTTGACCACAAGATTGAAAATCTCTCGTCGGGATTTAGCTCGCAATCGTCAAGTGAAACTGGAAAATTGCAAAGAGCGTCTGAGGCCGGCAAGCTTAAGTTCCAAGGCAACAAAGACCAGTTCCTGTTTAACTCCGAACTTCAGGCGACGGTAGACGAAGCCGCTAATTTTCTTGGCTTGCGCGACGTCGACAAAGCTGCTGAAAAGGTTGAGGACTTAAGAAAAAGTTTGCGACATCGTCAGAAGATCATAAAACTGGCAGACAAGAGCGAGGCAGGTTGGCTTGCGGTGAAGGAATACGAGGCGGAGGAGTTAGCTAGTGATTCGGACGACGAGAAGAGGATCAGGAAGGCGCAGGAGAGGGCTTTGAAGAAGAAGAAGCAAAATGCTTTTAAGAAATCCGAGAAGAATAAGACTCCCCTCAGCGCTCATACTTCTCGCGCTGCTGACGACCGGTCTCTTTTTCGAGGTATGCTCCTTGCCCTTTCTTTGTTTTTTCAACGTGGCAGGCAGGTGCTCTCACTCTGCCTGCCTTACAGTCTTGTGTATTTGTGTTATGCTTCAGCGTTCTGGAGAAGGAAAATGATTTTCCTTCATACGAACGGAGTGAGGGAGAAGGAAAGGGAAATTTTCGGCTTGAAAAGTTTCGTCATGAATACGTTCAATATGTTTTAAATTCCTCTACTGATTTCCTGTCATTCTTTCTGACTAGGTATAAAATACTAGGTGGAGGATTGTATTCACCAAGTTTGAAGGATGCATGTAGCTTACTTAGAAGAAGCTCTGTTAATTTTTCTAATTTTCCATACATTTGTGAGGGTCCCCTATACCTCTTCTGAAAACAGTTTCACGCAAAAGTAATTGGCCTTTTCACGCATCACGAAAAATTCGAAAAACAGCTTCACGTTCACAGAAAAAAGTAAGCAATCACGTTTCACGCGAAAATGCAAAGGCTAAATCATGTTTCACGTAAAAATGCAAATTCTATTCACGTTTCGCAAAACATACAAATGCAATCATTACAAAAATGTATCTGGCAATACTGAAATGTACCATAGTAGATATAGCTGCACATGGCCATATTTTGATAATTTCAGACTCTCTCGTCGTCAGCATGTCTAGATCTTTTGTGGATTGGGTATTATGCATGTACAGTGGAACCCCGTTAATACGGAAACCAAGGGGACATGCCAAAGTGTCCGTATTATCGGGGTGTCCGTATTGAGCCGTATTTAGCGGGCTCTCAGATAAAAAGTCACGGACACATGTTTTATCGATACCAAGACTAAGGCAGACAGTTTTTACGGCAACAAAACGTTGTTTTGATTGTAATGTAACTGTAAAATTAAACTATGGAAACCTTATGGTCATTTAACTATGAAGGTTGACAATGCAGACTGCAGCGAGGTCATGCACGAGGTCACCAAGCAATAAAGATGACAATATGAATAAAATATGCAAATGCTACCTTCGTGAAGACAAAAGAAAGAATCCAAAAGACATATTAACACTTTGTTGACATATTTCGGTTATGACATCGAAGCGATGGTTGAGCAGACATCAGTTAAGGCTGGATAGAGTGTGGATACTGACAGATTAACTCGCCTTTTCCGCAGAACCCTCCATTTTCTGCCTTTTCTTGATCGAAATGGCGTGATACCCCGCGTGTGTGACATAGTGTGACAGACTAGATTCTAGGCCCTCCTGGTTCACTGCTGCTGTGGTTAGTTCTCAGTCCTCCATCCTCACGCGCGTCGAGAGATGTCGAGAAAGGCAGGCCGTCACGCTTTTTACATCCACTTTGGTGTAGTTTACGAGCTTTTATGATGCTAAAATCTCCAAAAATGAGAAAAATTATTCCCACAAAAGTCGATGGTTCACATGCAAATCACGCGAAAGTAAATGCATTTTTCACGGATCACGAAAAAATCGGAAACCAGTTTCCCGAGGACGGAAAAATATAGATTCAAGAATCACGGAAAAAAAATCCTCATTCACGCTTCACGCAAAGAAAAAACGCCCATTCACGCGCCACGAAAAAAGTATAGGGGACCCTCATTTGTCTGTACGTTTTTTTTTTCCCGCGAACCGCGTCCACCCAGCCAAATTTACAGACAAATATATGGAAAATTAGAAAAATAAACTGAGCGTCTTCTAGCCAAGCTACATCCCTTAAACATGGTGAATACAATCCTCTACCTGGTATTTTAACGTTACGATTCACAAATTGTGTAAAGTTCAATTTTGGAAAAAGTTGTTTGCCATCGGATTCTTATACAAACACTGTCGATTTCTGACCGCTTTGCCTACCCATCAAGATGGCGTCGAAAACCGTGATAAGGTCTATTAAAATAAAATTTAACAATGGTCATAGTTTCATCGCGACCCATCGCAAAGCCCTGCAAGTTTACCGAAGGACTGGAAGGAGAGTGGTCATTTAGATCGGAAATCTCACTGGTATTCTTCATCGCGACCGATCGCAAAGCCCTGCGAGTTTACCGAAGGAGAGTGGTAATTTAGATCGCAAATCTCACAGATATTTTTTTGACAGCGAATTTACCGAAGGAGGAAAATGGTCGTAAATTTGCTTCCACAGCTCCAGATTTCACCTACAGTTCCTGTTTGATAGATGGCAAACGAATATTTCTCATTGCGGCCCGTCAATAACACTGGAAAACAATGCAGCCAACACTCCACGAAATCGCATTGGTAGTAACACGACCTAAACCACAACAGCGACATAGAGAAGAAGGTACACAAACGAAGCCAGGGAAGGCGTTTTATTTGTTTTCCACAGTGAAAAATTTGAAGCTAGAAACGTGAAATTCGAAGCGAGTGAAGCGCTTTGACACAACATTGTCACTATCAATACAAAAATTAACGCGAACCACATTCTGTTATCCCTGTGTGTTATCTTTTTGTTGAAGAAATTACAACTGCAAAACTGAAAGTTTGGATTTGTTTCTACGCGGACAGCCAATCAAAAGTTGATGGCATTAGTAGATCGGCCAAAGCATCCAGCGTGATGAAGTCACATGAAAACCGGATTTTGAATGTTATAGAGGGTTATTGGATAAACCCTCGACATGAGACCCAAAATATATCTGAATCGAGAAGACTACATAAATTATCTTTCTCGCCGTAGCAAAGACGCTTGCGATATGAAGTGCAATCATGTTAGCGGACGTTTAACCAAATCGGGGAGGAACATGTAGATCGGACTCGATTGAGCGGCGGAAATCGAGCCTACAGCAAAGAGTAGAGAAACAAACCCAGAAAAAAAAATTATCCTCGACCCTCGACCCTCGACCCTCGACATAGGACCCTCGACCTTCGACCCTCGACAAAAAGATAGACTCACTGGTATTTTGTTGTTTTTATTTTTAGCGACGACTTTGAGCTTCATGCATGACTGGTCACGCCACTCAATTTTGAGCCAATTACGAGTCCCGTTATATGAAAAATAAATTACAGTAATTTATGCATTAGGTTCGACACATGAGGAGAACGCCGTATGAATCAGCTGCCGCTCCAACGTCGCATAGTGCGTCAGACCCTGCCGAATTTAATGTTGTTTGCCGCACCAAACCTAACCTGCCGAACCAAACTGATTCAAACGCCGCTCTTCTGCCGTACTTAACTCATCAGTTAGGTTCGGCGCATGAATGGAGCGGCGTTTGGAACGGGCCTTAGGAGTGAAGAACATTTCAAGCCACGCCCACAAAACAGGATCCTGATACCACTTGGGGGTTCTTTTCAAAATGTCCGACGAGCATCCCGTCCTTTTCATATGGGAGCACGCCCCCCCCCCCTCCCCTGGGAGTTGAGCACGGAAACATATGTCTTATAAATTATAAAGCAGTCGAAAGACCAATGAACAGAAGTGTTCAAGAAAACATATAATTCTTAAAATCGATAGGAAATGTTATTTTGCCACGAAGGTAATCTTCCAAAAACATATCGAGAGTCTTCATTACGTGAAACTTGAAATGCACAATGTCATGCTCCTTGTACCATGCAACCTCGGGACCGCCGGTACCTCCTGGATATGACCTGGTAAATGGGTAAACATCAAGGACCTCTAAGCCAGCCTGGCACATAAGGGACGTGGCCAAGGAATTGTAAAGTTTTACACGCTGAAAAAGAACGAAAACGAACCAAATCAAATTTGGATAATTTTACACCTAAAGGCTAATTAACTTTTTGGCCCGTTTTATGGACAAGAACTATGTCGATAAGAGGTTTCATGCCACAGACCTAGATGCACGAGAAGGAAAGACCTTGCTGCTTGAATAGAAGAAAGAGAACGAGCTGTCACTTTCCCATGAGAAAGCACCATACCAGGTGATGTACATGTGCATCCGGGAATTCAGTGAGTGAGTGTGTGTGAGCGGGAAACAACGAGCGGACGTGTACTTAATGTGCTCCGGTTAAAAGATATGGCTTAGCCTTTGTGGCGTGCCTTGGTGGCTTAAAAACACTTAACCGGGTTACTGCCATTGTGACCATCAGCTCCGTTAAAGAATATATGCTTATTATATACTGACCGGTAAAGCCAGAAATCGTCGCCGATCACTTTTTAACTGGCCTGCCGTGTCTTTTTCTTTGCTAATCGAAGTTGAGGTTTTCCAAATAACTCGTGTCTTGTACTTTAACTCGCCAGTTTCTTTGTTCCTTTCTTTTAAAATATTAATAACTTTCTTAATTAGTAGTTGATAATCTTGCAGGGTCGTACTCTCCATGTAATGAAGTCCAAGATTCATAATCATCACGCTGTTTTTGTTTATCTCGGGTCTCTCCAGGACAGCTCGGAGGCTATCAAGGATTACCGCGTCATCGTAGTCTTTATCATCCCAGGGGGGAAACTGTTCACGGTATGGATACACCCACATCTTACTCAGGTTACAAGATTTAAAGATCTCTGTGCAGAGAGGTCCATCCTTTATCGACCAATAAAATCTTTCAGCTTGCGAGTCTCCGTATATCCAGAGAGTTTCTAGCCTAGAGGTGTCGATCTCTGCTTTCTTGGGTTGATTATGGCTTGGAGTATCTGTAGAGAAATCATTCAATAAGACTGTAATAGATAAGCGTAAAAATATTTAACCTTTTTGACACTAAGTCAAAATTTCATTGAGCGAAGGAGCTAAAAAATACTTTTGCATTTTCAAGTCCGTTTGTTAGGGTTTTTTTTTCTTTGTGTTTCTTTTTTTGTTGCTTGTTTGCTCGTTTGTTTGATAACGTTATTGGTTTTAAATTTACGTTTGTCCGTTGGTTTCAGCTTTCAGTTGGTGGTGGTTGTTGTTAATGGGCTCTTACTCTAGTTTCAGTGAAGTTAATTCCTTTCCCGCCTTTCACATATAGTCAAGACTTCTCTCGCGTCACGATAGGCTCACGTGAGAAAGTGTAGAGAAAATTCTCGATTTTTCGTGCAACTTTATAATAATCTTTTATGTTCAGTCATCTCAACGTCCCCCTGAGCTCTTTGAGAACGAGAAGCTTCGCATGCTATACCATACTTTTCTCTAGAGGACATGGAATTTCTCTATTTTTCTGTATCCATAGGAATACAGAATATGTTGTGGAATCCCGTCGCAAATCGCAAACAATTTCTTGAATACTGTCACTAGAACTTTCACAGTACCCACAAGATTGAGGCCGAAAAGGATTTTCCTCATAGAAGCCAACCTTGAAAAAATGAGATCACCACAAATGCGCGGAAAGGTGCAACAGGGAATTTAATTTAAGTTACTCACCTCTAAGATACGGCTTCCAATTCTTGCCAAGCCATCGGCCAAATCCATCCCACATGTATTTGCATTTAATGCCACACGTTAAGTCAAACTTGGAGGAGAGACAAGAACGGTCTGGCAATCGGTTTAATAAAAATGCACCTTAGAGCACAAGAGAACATCAAAAACACACGAGAATCAGTAGTTTGCGAGAATCAGTATTTTACGAGTATGACGTGGTAGTAAATACGCTTACAGTGGACCGGCTGATATTTCATTTTTCACAAAGGTGGAATTCTCGCTCTTTTTGTTGATATGGCTTCACGTTTCAATTTGTAAATCACTTAGAAAATCACAGTACATATACATGATACTTTTAGAGTCAGTTTACGGCAATGTTGATTCCTGGTTATGTTTGAATGAAACTTGATTCATTCTGCAAATGTGTTTGTCAGTTTCGCGTCAATAAATGAAAAAAAATTTTTAACTTCGTACTCAAATGTTAGCCCGCTAGGTATGTTTTCCGCATGTTTGTTCTGAACATTTTGGACCTTATCGCGTTATATATATTGTCACATAAAAAGTTCTTACTACATAAGGGTACAAGGTAACGATTGTACGCCCTGTTTAGGCCCTGGATCAAACTTCAGTTTTTCAAACCCTGCGAGCTAAACCAAGTTGGTAGTAATCCGACAAAGATATAGTATCTTATTATATGGCTAGCTCCGTGAGCGGGCAAGATGAATCAAATCCTGCGCTGTGATTGGCTACCCGAGCGGGCAAGATGGAGCTATCTTACCCGCTCGGGTCTACCCGCCGTGTCCCGCGAGAAAAATTTCCCCGAAAGCCATATAATAAATCCTTTATTGACCAAGCCTGTTCGGTCAAGATGGCTGGATATTGGCCTCGTTCTTTTTTTTGCGAGTTTATGGACCTCGACTCCGTCTCGGTCCATAAACACGCCAAAAAAGAACTTGGCCAATATCCAGCCATCTTGACCTCACACTTGGTCCATAACCCATACATATTTAACTTTTCCTTCCCCATTACCTTACCCCTAACTAAGCTGCAATAACCATCCACGTCTTTGCCATTTAGAACACTTCCCCAGATTTTAAGGCAGAAAAATAATTCAACTTCTAAAGCGATAAGCATATCTAAAAGAAAGTTCCGTTTTGTTTTATTCTGAAAAGGTCCCTTACCTCCATCTCTAGGCAACGGTATGTTGATCATGTGGAGTTTTCCATTCTGGAACGGTTGAAGAAGGTAATCTTCCTTTGAACGGTTTAGGCCGAGCGTGCCAGCTTTTTGCATTTTACCTTGAGAGTTTCCTTTTCAAAACAATAACATCATGAAGAAGCTGTATTACTGCACACCGATCGAGAGGGAAATGTAAACCTTGACAATTAAAAAGAGCTTAAATCTGAGATTTTTAGAAAATTTATAGGTACAATATTCCTTTGTAAAAACTGGCAAGCTCGGGGTCCCATGTTTTCATGAGTTTGCAACAGATTCTAATGAACCTTAATTTCCATATTTACTAAACATTAAAGTTGACAGGAAAAATCGAGCGCTGAAGCGTTTCTTTTGTTTCAACGAAAAAATCAGAAAAGCGTGCCATCGTGGAAGTGGTCCATTTCTTCCTCCTAGGCCGCCCTCGGCTAGTTCAGCCGTCCAACGTTTCTTTGGTTGTAAAAGGACAAATTCGGCTGAGTCTTAATAGCGGATATCCCTGCCCGCAGACCTCCATGGGTAAACCATGAGTAAACCGCGAGTAAACCATGAGCAGTTCGGAATATCCCGATAAATTAGGAGAGTCATGACGTCATGAAGCTATTGTTAGCAGGGAAAATGGCGGACCTTTTCTGCGGACCAAGACAATATGTTGTTTCCAGTCTCGCATAGAGTCTGGCCGGCATTATCCAGGACTTTTTGCGACCAAACGTTGAGAAGGAGAATAAGCGGCCATTTTGGCAGTGGGAGAACGTTGACTGTCTTCTAATCATTGAGTTTTTTTGGTGTCAAGCGACGATGTAGACGCGATTTTGTGGCCAAATATTAAGGTTAGTTAAGTGTACGCGTTATTTTCTAGTATTCACGTATTTTTCATTGAGCTGTGTATATTTTCTACTGGTTCTAGTGTTGTTAAAGTTTCATCATGCCAAATTACACGGTTGTAAACAACGTCGATATTTTGTAAACCCTCTTTCAATTCGAGGCGTTACAAGTGTACCTGAACCGCTTGAGTAATGCATCGTTCCTTCATTTTTATGACAGTTGTTTTCAATTTCTCTCTCTTAAGTACATGGAAGAGCATACTCGACTGTTCGAGGCACTTTGCCGAATTTTTGGGGAAAAAAAAAGGCAGAAGAGAGGAAATAAGACGTCGCTAAGTACGCGGACGAAATTAAACAAATTTGGGAGGTCTCTGTTTTGGTGGATTCACCGAATGTGCACCCCAGTTTCATCACTGGAGAGCCAGTAGCCTGTTGAAAACCACCTAGAGCACAGAAGTGGCAGCGAAACAGACAGGCCAGGGGTTGTGCAGTGATTCCCTGTAAATGGATGCTATCAGTATCCCAAGGAATGGCACAAAGGGTAGAGAGATTGTTTGTGCTCATTTACCAGACGTTGAAGGCCATGCAAACATGTAAGTTAAGGTTTGTAGGGGACATTGCACTCCTTTTGTTTTGGCATTTTTTGAAAACTATACACACTGCAGCCGTTCTTAGTAGATGATGATTCTTTTCACCTCCCCATGAAGCTTGAATGTACCAGAAAGTAATGTTTTTGCAAAATAATTTTCATGAGCGCAAAGACTGAAAAGGTACGAGAGTTTATAATGTAGTGTCGAGTGTTGAACATTACTAATTGTGAAACTAATGCAATACATTAATTGGTTGTGAACAGGAAACATATCAGTTTGGTTAAGAATATGTAACAAAAAAATAGAAAACATAAGAGTTATCAGACGACTTGAGGGCAATCTCTTATTTAGTGAGACTAATGTTGTAACTACATTCAAAATAAATTCATATGTTAAAACGAAAAATACATTTGTAATAATATTGGCATCTGTAAGCAATGTAATAATCCTCTAAGCGCTTGTGATTTGTTTCAGGTCCTGCATTCTGCTAAGAGGGAAATTCAGGGTCGAGAGTACCTAAAGAGTGAATGAAATAAAATGGATTTCACTTTCAAGACTGAATTTGTTTTGTATACTTGAAATAAATATATAATAAAACCTTGGGACACGTGAATGGATTGTGAATGCTCCCTTGTCAACCTGTCCAGGAATTATATTTTGATATTTTTGGGTAAATAACTTGTGAAAGTCAGCAATTATATGTAAGTTTTCATAATTTAAATGTGGAAATCAGACATGATATCTTTTAGCACAGTAACGAATAGATACGGGAAATATTTGAAATAAATACCAAAATGGAGAAATTTCAGATTTACAAAGAATATATTAACAGAATTTTTGACTATCCCTGCATCTGACAACACTAAAATTTTGGATACATTTTGTCTAGCTTAGTTTATTTTGTATAAAAGAACACGAATTTCACTCGTATGCGTTATTGAAAATTCTGTTTTAATGATGATTTCATTTCCTCGATTTAGCCAAAACGTATAACATTTTGGACATCTACAATTTATCTTTGCTGGCATATAAGAACACGCGCGTGCTGTCGATTTCGGCCCGATAATCCCTAGATAAGAGGAAAGCCTCAATTCTCATATCGATCATTTCTGTGCTTAGAGAAATGCAGAGTACAGATGCTTACCGATTGTACGGTCTCTTTCCAAAGAATGATAACAGCTCGTCAAACGTGGCCCGCATTGCGTTCTGTGGTGCTTCCTTCGGTCCGAGGATAATCGTTATCTGGGCAGAATTGTCTGGGACATGGAACGCGAACACAAACTTTCCTTTTATTTTATAATTTCGACAGTATTTAACTCAATTCGAGATAAACATATTCCTCCTGGAGGCTCGCATTTATGGCATTGGAAAGTATTCGCGACTCTCTTTGTCCGCCATCTTGAATCTCTTGGTTTGTTGTGAAACACAACACTCCAATCAAAACACGCATTCTCATTGGTTGAAACGTGAGTTTCGTGACATCACAGATGTCCTAATTTATCGGAATATTCCGGACTGATGAGTAAACCGTGCCGAGTAAACCGTGAGTAAGCCATGAGTAAACTGTGAGTAAACTATGAGTAAACCGTGAGTAAACCATAAGTAAACCGTGAGTAAACCGTGAGCAAACCATAAGTAAACCGTGAGTAAACCGTAAGTAAACTGTGAGTAAAACGTGAGTAAACCGTAAGTAAACTGTGAGTAAACCGTGAGTAAACTGTGAGTAAACCGAGAGAAAACCGTGAGTAAACTGTGAGTAAACTGTGAGTAAAACGTGAGTAAAGCGTGAGTAAACAATAGGTAAACTGTGAGTAAACTATGAGTCAACTGCGAGTAAACCATGAGTAAACTGTGAGTAAACCGTGAGTAAACCATAAGTAAACCGTGAGTAAACTGTGAGTAAACCGTGAGTACACCATGAGTAAACCGTGAGTAAACTATACGTAAATTGTGAGTAAACCTTGAGTAAATTGTGAGTAAACCATGAGTATACTGTGAGTAAACCATGAGTAAACCATGAGTAAAGCATGAGTAAACCGTGAGTAAACCATGTGTAAAATGTGAGTAAACCCCCTGAGTAAATCGTAAGTAAACCGTGCGTAACCTGTGAGTAGACTGTGCATAAACTGTGAGAAAACCGGGAGGAGACTGTGAGTAAACTGTGAGTAAACCATGAGTAAACTTTGAGGAAACCGTGAGGAAACCGTGAGGAAACCGTGAGGAAACCGTGAGTAAACTGTGAGTAAACTGTGAGTAAACCATGAGGGCAGTAAAGGGGGGGTATAGATCACGTTTCACGGAAAATAAAGCAGCCCGTTCACAATTCACGAAAAATACAACATTGGCATTTCACGCTTCACGGAAAATAACAGAGAACGTTTAGGAAAATCAAATTTACAAGTTTCCAAGTTTTTGCTTTCATTCATCACACAGACAATAAACTAATATTGGCCCTAAAAGTAACACCAAACCATGTTTAGGAGGCACCGAAGAGGAATATCATGGGGTAGAGAATTACAAAAACCTTGCTGATGAAAAATACCTGAATAATTTTTTCTTTCCTTCAATGACCGTGGGCATGACTATCAATGCGCTTTCAACTGTATTTTGAATACAGATCCCTGATTTAAAGAAGCTCTCAGGACATCAGAAAACAAAATAAGAACATACAGCATTGTCCGATATGATATTGGATTCGACCTTTCAGTTTAAAAACTGATAATAAAGTTACAGCCGATTAATTGACCGCAAAACCTGCAAATCCGTCCGCAAATATTATTTTCAAAGTTCGCTTTAGCGTGAATAATTAATAGTACAGGCTAAATGCGAAACCACACTTCTTTGAAATTTTGGACGTTTTTCTGCTGTTAAATTTCTTTCTTGGCTTAATCTTGAATGATAATTAATTTTAAACGAAGTGTCTTTAACATTTCTTTCATTCGGCAACGTTTTTTTTGAGAATTTTAGGCTTTTAAAGCATTTACGAGGTCATTTGCATGCTTATTGGTGAATTTCTCTTTAATGGTTATCGTTTTAAGTGAATATATAATTAGTATTTTATTGGAACTCCGATTTTAGGCTAGCGCTTGGCTAAATCTACACAACATTTTTTACTTACCTACAATAAACCAGTTTTTCGGCGGATCGCGGTATCCATCACATAAGCTATAGTCCAAAGTGATATCTAACTTATATACTCCTGAGTCCATAACTAGAAACAGAAATTCGTATGTACCATTTCCGTGATCAAAAGCAGTGGGTGACACCGTGGCCGGACCGCGAAGCAAAACACGCCACGAGTCGCCACCAATAAGCTTCAGTTTTCCATCGCGAGTCTTGGTTTGAATGCTAAAGCGGCTGAACTGACCCGCTGGTCTAATGTCAAAGAACGAAATCAAACTTTTAGCGGCATCCGTTTGTAGCTGGCGGTTCGGTGACTCTCCATTCCACGAGATGTTGTAGAAACAAGGTCTCAACAGCGAGTCCAAGTCGACTCGAGCTCTACGAACACGACACCAGTTAACTTGGAAGTGGTCGATATGACGCGAGATTCTCATCGAGTTCTCGAGATGCTGTGATTTGTCTTCGTTGCTGAAATATTGGTAGAAGAGAATTTGAACCGCCACCGTTGAAAACCATAATTTGAGAAATGTTTTCCACTTCTGGACGAGGATTTGAATCATTTGGAACATTTATCTCCTGTCAACTACATTACAAGGCAGTCCTTTTTTTGCAAATTTCGCAAAACGCTGTTCCATTCGCCACTGGAAATTTCCAAGTTTTTCAATGAATGGAAAGCGCCCAGTATATCAATAGAAGCTAGTGGTGTCATAAACAACATGAAACTGAATGAGGAGAAAAAGCAAACAATGAAGAGCATAAAGAACAGCACAACACATGCGTGCCTGGCAAATTGGTTGAATTGCTATGGCAATGGTCTCTGTTGTTTCAATTTAATTCAATGTGATTTCAATGCAATTCTCGTAACGTGATCTGTCTTCGTTGCTGAAATATTGATAGAAGAGAATTTGAACTGCCACCGCTGAAAACCATAATTTGAGAAATGTTTTCCACTTCTGGACAAGGATTTGAATCATTTGGAACATTTATCTCCTGTCAACTACATGTACATTATAAAAAATAAATTTCGCTCGTTGCGAGAATTGCATTGAAATCACATTGAATTAAATTGAAACAACAGAGACCATTGCCATAGCAATTCAACCAATTTGCCAGGCACGCATGTGTTGTGCTGTTCTTTATGCTTTTCACTGTTTGCTTTGTCTCCTCATTCATTTTCATGTTGTTTATGACACCACTAGCTTCTATTGATATACTGGCGCTTTCCATTAATTGAAAAACTTGGAAATTTCCAGTGGCGAATGGAACAGCGTTTTGCGAAATTTGCAAAAAAAGGACTGCCTTGTAATGTAGTTGACAGGAGATAAATGTTCCAAATGATTCAAATCGTTGTCCAGGAGTGGAAAACATTTCTCAAATTATGGTTTTCAGCGGTGGCGGTTCAAATTCTCTTCTACCAATATTTCAGCAACGAAGACAGATCACAGCATCTCGAGAACTCGATGAGAATCTCGCGTCATATCGACCACTTCCAAGTTAACTGGTGTCGTGTTCGTAGAGCTCGAGTCGACTTGGACTCGCTGTTGAGACCTTGTTTCTACAACATCTCGTGGAATGGAGAGTCACCGAACCGCCAGCTACAAACGGATGCCGCTAAAAGTTTGATTTCGTTCTTTGACATTAGACCAGCGGGTCAGTTCAGCCGCTTTAGCATTCAAACCAAGACTCGCGATGGAAAACTGAAGCTTATTGGTGGCGACTCGTGGCGTGTTTTGCTTCGCGGTCCGGCCACGGTGTCACCCACTGCTTTTGATCACGGAAATGGTACATACGAATTTCTGTTTCTAGTTATGGACCCGGGAGTATATAAGTTGGATATCACTTTGGACTATAGTTTATGTGATGGATACCGCGATCCGCCGAAAAACTGGTTTATAGTTGGTAAGTATGTATCATATAAGTGAGAAAGTTTAGTTCATTGCGATTGGCCAAGAGCAGGCAAATTTATCGTTAATTTTTCATTTGCACTGTAGCGCAAATTAGCACAAGCGTTCGCGATTGTACTTATTTCAGAAAAATAGCTTTTGTTATCTCTGATTTATTAGACGGACTAAGTTAAAATTTCGTATGCAACTTATAAATTTGGGAAAATGGACGACCTGTAAACAACCACCCAAAAAAGTGTGTAAACATTTACATAAGGGAAATGGAGTCAAATTAAACTTTTTTATATACAGTTTTCTCCTTTAATCTGGAATCTGTTCAAGTGTAGTGACTTAGGGAGAACTCCAGTTGCTAAATGACGTTTTTCTTCAGGGAATTCTCACGGTAAAGTGCAGAAAGATGGTACGCTTGGTGTAAACCGTGCAAAGGAAGATTACCTTCTTCAACCGTTCCAGAATGGAAAACTCCTCATGATCAGTGTACCGTTGCCTAGTGATGGTGGTGAGTGTACCACGTGATTATCTCAACTTCCCTCCACCCCCCATCCCATCCCCGTCATCTTCCTTCCCTCTCTCTCCCCCTCTGCTTTTCAACCTGCCTGCTCTGGTTGAACATGAGTTCAAGAAAATGCAATTGAATACCAAGTACATTTTTTTATTAGATAAAGAAATTCTTACCAATGACAATTTTTTTTTAGTGGTTCCACTTGAGTGACACATTCATCTGTTTGCATGAAAAAGCCGTTTACAGCCGACAAACCGCCATAAACATTTACAATTACACAGGCAATGGTCTCAAGTGGTTATCCTTTATTTCTAGCATCAGTTTCGTTCCGCAGCTTGTTTTTTTGTGATAGACAAGGTCACGTGACAGATTTCTTCAAAGGGCTTGGTACCAAATCCTCACTGCATATTCATTACCTCATCCCATAAGATTGTTATGGGAAGAGTCCGCGACTGATGAGGCAATAGGCATGCAGCGAGGATATGACCAGATAGGAACTTGGTCAACAGCGACCAAGGGAGGTTGGTGGGTCGCAAAAGATGACTGTCTTTGTGGAGTACAGGACGAAAAGACCACGCTTCAAGCGGAACGACCAAATTTAAACTCCAGATGGCGTACAGCATTACCGACGCTACCAGCACGGGCGATAACGGGGGAATTTGAAAGAGTAACAGCATCTTTTGAAATGGGCTAATTAATTGTGCAGTGAGACTAGTGAAAAACAACAGCAGTAGAAGGATCTATTAATTTGTGTACCTATTAATTTTCGGAGTTTGTTACTGCTAAACCACCCTCATTACAAACATTTCCATGTTTTTAAATATCTTTATAGGAACCCATTTAATAAACAGGCTATCAAGGCGTTCTGACAGTACAAATGTTTCCTTTGGCCTTGACCTGTCGTGTGGTATGAAATGCAATTTTATGTGGGATGGCTTAGGCCGTTGGCTGGGAAGAAATTGGAAGCCATATCTTAGAGGTAAGTGTAGCCACTGAAATGGAATTTGAAGTGAAAAGAGGCTCTGATATTTGGGAATATAGTTTAGATCCGACTGAAAACTGCGAAACTTTAAACAACAGTAAGTTAAAATCATTTCGACGTTGGACAGGCAACTTAATAAACAGAGTGTAAATACGTGAAGGATAACATTTATTAACGAGGCTATTGTGTTTATTATCCTTCAAGTATTTTTCGCAACAAGCGCAGTTTTGAAATTGGGGAATATCCCTCGGATATTCCCAGTTTTCAGTCACGTGACGTGTTTAGACTAATCGCGCGCGAGCGAAAACATTTGATGGATTATATAGCCTCCTTTGCTTTAAGATTGAGCTTTATTCAGTCTGTGGAAACCGTTCGACAAGGAATGCATATTTTCTCGAAAAATGGAAATTATAGTAAATAGATATAATAGGTAAGTTGTTTTATGTTTGAACGTTATTTTGTTAAGACTCGAAATCTACAGTTTACTTTAAGTTACCTCAATATGCATATTGGCGTGGATATAGACAGATATAGAGTATCAACAAAATACAAACAACTTAACCTTTTTTACAGGAATTCAACTGCAATGAGTAATACTAGCAATAGTCTTATGGTCTAACTTCTTTATTTATTTCCAGGGATTTCAAATGATCCCCAGCTCAAAACCTTATCTTCTCCAGGTCCCAAACTTCAAACATTGTGGGTTTTCGGTGACTCACAAGCTGAACGATTGTATCTATCAATAAAGAATGGAACGCTGTGTAAAGAGATCTTTAAAACTTGTAATCTCACTAAAATGTGGACGTACGCTTGGCCGAGTGTAACACCAGTAGCCTGGGACGACAAGGACTTTAATCCCCAGCAAGTTGTAGATCTTGTTCGAAGAGTTCTGGAAAAACCGGAGATGAATGAAAACAGCGCAATGGTTTTAAATCTGGGCCTACACTACATTGAAAGCACAAGTCTCGCAAATTATCGCCAACTGTTGAATGGAGTTATAGATCTTTCAAATGAAAGGAACGCAGAAACTGGTGATTCGAAGCATAAGGCACGTATTATTTGGAAAACTACAACATCTATGAACAAGGAAAAAGACACAGGAAGCCGGTTAAAGAGCGACTGGCAACGATTCCTAAACTTACCGGTAAGACGGCTCTGTACTGTAAAAGTCTCTCCCCAACCTTCTCTCGTTCTACATAGTCGACCTTGCTTTACCCTTCATGCTTAGGACCTCCGAGTTAATATCAGATGCAATCGGGTAGGACAACATGTAAAAACTAATGTCCTCTCGACATTTGAGGCACAAAATATATCTACCCCTTGAAATACGAAATTCCTATAACATGGTGAAATGCTGATATTCCAAACCACCTAGAGGAATGGATGATGGTTCGAAAGATCGTGGGTACATTTCTCCTAATTATTGTCAAGACAGAAAAAACTTGCCTCGAATAACTAGGAGGTTCGCAAAATTGAGGGTACAAAAAATTCCTGTAATTCCTATGAAAATTAATTTTTAAAGCCTATAACGGGAACCTGAAAATAAAGTTCCTTCCACCGTGGTTATTTTACCGTGGAATAGTCTACCTCAAAAGCTAAGACATTGTAATTCTCTGGGTGTTTAAGAAAGAAATGACCTCTGGCCTTTATCAGGCTCTTTTAAGGTAAAGTAAACTAGCGCATTTTATGATGATTTGCTATTTTTGCATTGTACTGATGATGTAAATGAATACGCACAGGTTCAGATATAGTTCCTTTGTACAATTATCCCTTACCCAGCTCTCCGTATGCGAAAGACCTCCCAAACTAAACAAGTTTTTCCAGTAAGGTATCGGTCTTACACGGTCCCCTCCCCCCAGCCCAACCTAGTTCTTCATGCGTAAGGTCTTTGTAAATATTCTTACTCAACAGTTTTCTCGTACGTTTCCACTCATAAGTAACCTTCATATTGTTGTGAAAAGCTGTAACGAAGTAGCTGGGGTAGTCTGGGATGAACTAGCTTCCATTGGGGGTGGGGGAGCGATGCTCCTAGACGCTGTATGCTACGGAAGCGCTTCCTACACGAAGGCACGGCGCAAGCCTTCTGGCTCCTCCGATCCCGGGCCTGCGATGGACTTCTCTGAATCATTCATATCTTCACGCATATATACTCCTTTCTTTTCAGCGAGTGGGACTCTACAATGCCTTGGCCACGTCCCTTATGTGCGGGGCTGGCTTGGAGGTCCTTGATGTTTACCCATTTACTAGGTCCTATCCAGGAGGTACCGGGGGACCCGACGTTGCGCATTACAAGGAACATGACACGGTACATTTCAAGTACCTAGCCATGAAGCCTCTTGATCTATTTTTGGAAGATTACTTTCTCGGCAAAGTACCACTTCCTATAGATCTTCAAAATTATCAATTTTCTTGACTTCGCGGGCCTTACCAGTTTTAATTACAAAGGCTGAAACTCTTAACCTCGAATTATCCTTTTCAAGATGCAAATCAGTTATCTCATATTCTTTGTCGTAGTATCTAAATGTTGATTAAATTTTATCAGTCAGTTTATTTTTGAACTACGCAATCGTTTCTTTGCCAAATTTAAGCTAGTATTTTTTTTTCTCAGGCAATAAGCCGTGACAGAGCTGGGAACATTTTGCCTAATAGGGAACCCGAGTTACGGAAGGCTTACGAGCGAAATCTTTCCGCAGCGGGAAGAACAAACCCACGGAAGTTTTGCTTCCAGAAAAAGTTTCTCACAACGTTGTAAATTTAAAAGGAAAAATCACTCATTGAGTTGAAGGTTTAGTTGTTGTCCTTGAGAAGGAGAGTTTTGATACCCCTTAACAAGAGACAAAGTGAAACAGTAGTTGACCAGTTTTACCGTAGTTTGCCTTTGTTTGTGTTGTAGCCATTGCGACTGAACTGTAAGGCGTCAATGGTTCTAGGTCCCATCTATCTCTTAAATGCCTTACTTCTCTACCGTTTGTTGCCCAAGACTAAGTGCATAAATGGATATTGGCGAAAGAAATGCTGAAGGTTACGAGGTAAGAGTGATATGTGAAGGTGAAAATCTCTGTCTACAGTTATAACGTCTTGATAACCTACAAAGTTTCGTTGGCTAGCATTCAAAGAAATGTAAGTAGATCGTTGGGGAGAAATTAATACTTTGAGCCTGGAATGTGAGTGATCAGCAACAAATTTCTCTTCACAAAACTCCTTCGCATGTTGTTGTCAAATTAGCAGCTTAGACATTTAATTGGGAAAGGCTCAGCGCCACCCATAAATTTATAAATAATAAGGTGGTTCTGAACTCTTCAGAACATTCGATGGCCACTTGCCATCTCCATGGCAACTAAATTTAACGTCAAACGCATCTGATTCTGTTTTACAGAACGTTCTCTGTCAGCATCGTCCACTTAGCCAGCTGGTGTAGAGTGCCAAAAACGAGAAGGTTTATTTAATTACTAAGAAAGAGTTTCTCCCTCACAATAAAGCAGTTTTATTTTATATTTTTGTTTTTATCTCTCTGAGCGCAACCAACCACTAAATCGGCATAACTCCCGAACTAACTTTTGCTATAAGACCTAAAATCTAGTTCAAAGCACAGAGTTCGATAAACGTCCAATATGTGTTCGTTAAATCAATTTTCTTCAAGAAAGCGAAAAGTTTAACACGTCACTACAAAAGCATTTTGATGCATTTGCGTTAAATTCATAACTTGTCAATTCTGTCAATTGAACTTAATGGAGTTAAGATGTTTATTGTTTCACAATTCTACATTACAAGACTGTTTTTCATTTTGGTACCGCAATAAACAGTTGATGAGCAGCACCTCCGTGACCCAAGATCACAGAGCTTTAATTATAGACAACAGGCAAGTGAAGTCGTAAAAAGATGTCTAGTGAAAGCTTCCTCTGCCTTCACGTGGTTCTCAAGTGCGCACGTCACTATTTTTCGTTGATAAAAATCATGAATTAGAGTTTTCCGTTGAGTTGAAAGAATTTCATACATAGAAAAAAAACATAACTTGGTACATTAAGTTCCTCTGCGCCCCCTTTCGGGGTTGTCATCGCCAGCCGGAAAACTTATGGAAGGACGATTGCACGTGACACCCTGACGAACTTGAAGTATGAATCACGAATCATCCATAACGCTTTGTCATTTATATCATCAATTTGATGTTTTTCAAGGTAAATTAACCGTCGTTGTGAGTTTGTGAAGCTGATGATTCGAGTGTTAACGCTTTGACATAACAAAGTCAATGCCGGCGCAGCCCGCCAGTTTCTATAGAAACTAATGACTAATTTGATCGTCCAAGACGTATTCTTTTTCTCAGCTCAATAACGTCATTTACTCAGTCCGTTTAGACAGACTGCTGTCGCAAATTATGTTTGGCGCTGTAAGCTTTTTTGTGTATCATCTCTCAAGGAATCGTCTTGGCTCTAGACCCTGCACCAGCCCTTTGGCTTTCGTTTGATTTGCTCTTGAGTGCCCTCCCTGGCCTCGATGTAGTACTGTCGCTGCCAAGATCCCTGTTGCTTCTTGAAGACCCCTCGACAATATTCCTTCTTCTCCTGGCATGTGCAGTCCTGGACGATGCTGGAAAATTTCGATGTCCGTTCCGATGGCCACAGAAGCAAGATAACAGTAGCCGCTTGAAAGTCTTTCTCATCTCAGCATTGCGGTAAGCATACACCAACGGATTCACCATGCTGTTGGAATAATGCATCCACTTTACAAAGCGAACCAGCCTCAAAATGTCAGGGTAAGGTGGTAGGCAAGGATAGCAAAACTCTGCTATCATATTGAGGACGAAAAACGGAAGCCACGCGATCACAAAGAGGCCTGCGATAACCGCAATGGTGGCGGCGATCTTGGCCTCTTTTTGCATGGGGCTCTTTGATGTTCCTGCAGGTTGGACCCTCGCTCGCGAGGTACCTTTTGCTGTCTGGAAAATGATCGCATAAATAGTCAGTATGACGAGCGCTGGGAGAGCAAAACACGTGGTGAAAAGAATAACGCTGTAAGGTTTCTGCCACTTCTGCTGCTGCACGGGAAAGAGCCCCGCCATGATGAAAGCGAAAGACCACGCCACAGCGATCATGGCGTAGTAAATCCACATGGAATATGATCGATGGTTTATCGGGCGCGTTATCGCCAAATATCGCTCGATGCTGATGGCTGTAAGCTGCAAAACGGAGGCGCAGCCGGTGAATATGTCCACGGTTGAATAAAACGTCAGTAATCCTTGACTATCGACGCATGTCAAATACTGTTGACAATACGAAAAGTATATCCAAAGAGGGATTGATATCAGTCCTACCAATAGGTCCGATACGGCCAAACCTACCAGGAACGTGTTGTTGATGGTCCGTAGCCGTGAATTAAACCTAAAAGCTGCGATGACGAGGATGTTTCCGAGAATTACAAACAACGCCAGTAGAACGTACACGATGGTTGCAAATATTATTTCCACCTCGCCATGTGGCAAAGTGGGAAGGACTTGTGGCGCGGGAAAGGATGTGGGGATTCGGGTCGTTGAAGTTGAATTGTTGCTCATTCTGCCATCAATCACAAGTCGTCTAACTCGTTCATCGTCAGGGTTTCTGCCTTGGTGTGTTTGTTTTCACCTAAAGGAGGAAACACAGTGGAACAGAGCGCATTGAAACTTATGAAAATATTGACTTAAAAATGCTTAAATATGATTAAACATCAATACACTCGGGAATTCACCACAATGAAGAAGTTAACACACGTCAAAACATTTCCTAAGACTTTGCTAATGAGAGCAGCCATGTATCACAAAAAAAACAATTAAAGAATCTTTTAATCGACTTTTGCAGGTCGAAAACATGAGATTACTTTAGATGAAAGTAGCCACAGCCGGTAAATTCGTTTATGTAAGGTAAACCGCCTGTAACAATAAGTTTTCAATAATTGATTTTCAAAAGCTACCCACGGGTTTGGTCCTTTTGGTAAAGGGTACCGACTTAATCCTGACGGAGATTAATAACAACTGCCTGTAGCCAGAACACATTGATTTAGTTGCCTGGTGACACCGGCGACGGCAACATCAATAAAATAGCCCAACTTTTCGATCAGTTTGTTACTAAATGTCTTGTTACCCAAACCAGATGTATTACAAAACCTTGAAATCATGAAACTCAACATATCATTTGTGAAAAAAGGGGCTTTATAACAACTTTCTACAGCACAATAACAGTACCATATAAAGGTACTGTTTAACAGAATTCATTTGATCAGTCCAAAAAAGATTACAAGGCAGGCAACTGATCTACAGATTAACCAGTCAGAGCTGCTGGCTCAGTTCAAAGCACCATTATGAGCTAACTCAGAATTACTGTGAATTTAAATTTTGGTTTATAGTTTTTCAGAGAAGATTCTCGATTTACATTTCAATTTGTCGTTTATTTTTTGACTATCACTTCTGTTAAACTCGACAAAGCGCTGGCAAATTATGAGGAATAATTCTGTACAAAAGAAATTAAAACCTGATTAACTTTTAATCTCGTATTATCGTTAATCGGCTTGCTTCTCTTTACTTCTTCTTCCCGTTTGATAACGAATTCGAATATACCACTGAGGAATATATTTTCACGAGGAAAGACGTCTCGACATCGAACCAAAATCTTCTGAAAAACGATAAGCAGACATGTGCTAAACGGGGAAAATGTTTCTGCTGATAACGTACTCATAATTTCAAAAAGAATGAAAAATAAGCTAAAAATCAACTTTCTCGACCTTCGATCTAAGCGTCGACAAAATGAAAATAACATGACGGCCGAAGTGAGAGAGAGCAAGCGAACCTCTTTTCTCATCGAAAACTTTTTCAGCACAGTCGCTTTCAAGCACTGTTCACAGAATTTGCTGTTGTATGTTGTTGTACTAGTATACCTTTGCTGCAGTTTTCTTATTAACAATGACTTTGCGTGCAATTTACAATAAAATGCTACTAACTTACATCCATATTTTTCTCTCTTTTTTCGTCGCGTTACCATCTATGTCATCAATGACAGTTCGTTTTCTCTTAATTTTCCTGCTCTTGGAAATTCTCAGACCTTCTCTGCCAGCGAATAGATGTTGTTGCTGCTGTCGTCGTAGTGTAAACTGAAATAACTTCGAGCTCTCAAAATAACTGGCGTTTCTTCCACAAATCGGATGCAGCCAAAACAGAGGTAAGTTTAATAACTAGCGAATCGATTTGGCGTGAAGTTAATTGACGGTCTCTTTGTAGGAAGTGTGTGAGCTGTCAAAACGTACTACCATTTTCCCAAGTTTGACATTTTGGCAAATGAACGCGCTGTCATTGACAATTTTCTAGCGAAAACAAAGAAAATATTTTGAGATGTGCGAAGTAAAACAACGGATGTAAATAATTTATCTGATACCGTGAATTCATAATGTGTTTTCGCTAAGCAGTTTAATTCGCTTTTTATCAAACTAATTAGTTGCGATTCGTGTTAACTAGATGAAAACACCGCGGGGAAAGTCGACTCAAAGTCATGATAAAGAAAACTCGCTAACATTTTCGCGGCTTAAATAAAAAAAACACTGTCTGGCACCTTTACTTTAGGTGCTAAACGAATAAAAACAAGGCCTTGAACTTTCAAGGAAGGTTTAGGGACTTTATGTTGATAAAAAGGTGGACAGTACAAGGGGACACTTACAATGTGGAACAGGAAAGCTGGTGGCATGGAACTATAAGGGCAAGCGAAATTTGCGAAAGACAAATATATGTCTGGCGTTTTTAATCTCCATGAATAGAGCTGCCAAAAAATTATATTCAAATGAAAAACTTCAACAGAACTGTCCTTGCAAACAACTATCTTTGTAAGGGCCCCGCCCAAGTGACTATTGTGTATTCGGATTTTAAAGACATATGTTCTTGTTTCCTCTAATTCTCGAGCGCATTGTCGTTCTGGCATCGGTTTATGCGACATTCTTTTGTCTTACAACAAGGCGGAAACGGAACTTTCTAGAAGAATACTTGACATCGATAATTAATTCCTCTTATCGGCTTCTTTCAATAATGCAGCGCTGATGCTTGAAACTTCCGACTAAAAAAAGGACATCATAAACTACCCGGCTTTGCCTTTTGTTTCCGCTTGCATCACATTTTCTCCAGATTAGATTTTTCGTGTCATGCAAATGCTGGCCCTACATGTGTCTTACACTGAAAAAGACAATATTTGCAATTTTCTTTATTGTTTTGTTTCTGGAGTTTCGGATGAAAAGTTTTATGTCTTAAGTTTTCACAAGCAAATTAACGAAGTGAAATAATTTCCGTGAAATGTTTACCTGAATTATTCTGCAAAGTCTGCATTTTTTGGAAAGAGGTATTGTTGATCAAACGTGAAGGTTCGAGATATAAATTTAGTGACAAGCTAGTGTACTATCGGCTTTCAGTTTCGACAAGTTTGAAATTAAAGTAGAACAAAAACAAAGTTCGAGGTTAGCTATTGTTGTTATAAGTTGTTCGTTGTCTTCCCTCACTTCTACGAATCTTAGAGACGTCTGTTCTTCTTTTGATCTCAGCATTTTCAATACTTTGTGAGAGTTGCCGTTGATTTCAAAGTTGAGTCTGTTATTTGTGATCGTCGATCCTTGATCTTTTGCATTCATTATCATTATCATTATCATTCTCATCATTATTATTATTATTATTATTATTATTATAGATATATGATTTTTTTTTAACCTGAGTTTATTTATTTCCGATATTTTTGCTTTTCTTGCTAAATTTTTTGCCTTCTGATTCTTTACTTTGTCAGCATAATGCTCGTTGCCGCTGAAAAGGTAAAAATTGGCCAATGCTGATAAAATGTTATCTAATTCTCGCGAACTCAAAAGTTGCCAAAAGAGGAATTGCAACATTATTCTGAGGGCATGAAACTCTCGAAAGTGAGTGGTTCTAAACATGTTCTATTTTTATTTTCTATTTTTTTAACCAAAATGATGATCAAACAAAGAGTGTCTAATAACAAAGTGTCCAATACCAAAATTCGCTTGCCGTACACTTGATGGGGTTCTTCTATTGAACATTTTTTTATGTATTTCCAAAACAGTTTTATAAATGACTTTTTTCCTCGAGGTTTGGCGAAGAGATGGTAAATTTTAGCAGCAGGGTTTGCTTCTCTAAATCCTCCCTCGCACTAAACTTGTTAGAGATATGACGCTTGAAACAGAAGTACCCTCGCTAAACTGGGACTGTAATCATACACGGGATTAAACAAATCGATTGGACTTCCGCTGAGCGTTCTCCGATCTTGTTAATTACTGAACCAATAACACATTACCAATGTTAATCACTCCAATCAGAGTGATACGAGCCTAGTGACTGAACCTACAGCTTTCCCCACAAATCCAAGCAGAAAGTCACAAATAACATGAATAAGCAACAACGCAATTTTTGTCTAAAATCTGCTTTGCATTTCCTTACGACAGAGACTTCTCACTTTATTTCCCTAAATGGATATGTCTCTCAGAGCCACCACCTTGATTTGGTGACAAAATTGCACTACCGATATCTAAGCTTATTAACCTTGCTGGAAAAAGAGGCCGCGGTTCTTTATCGACGTAATGTTAAGATAAACTGTTTCATTCTTTCCTCTTAAATGCTCGGTGCCTTTTATTCACTTACAAACAACGACAATTTAATTTAAGGATTGTCAAAGACGATTTTCTCTGTGAATTATTATTTCTAGAGGCAAAGTAATGTGAATTACAATTGACATAAACCGTC
This sequence comes from Orbicella faveolata, assembly GCF_042242905.1. Lineage (NCBI taxonomy): Eukaryota > Metazoa > Cnidaria > Anthozoa > Scleractinia > Merulinidae > Orbicella > Orbicella faveolata. Next base: position 34,814,520 of record NW_028301552.1, on the reverse strand, counting down.
GATAAAAGATAAAAGAAAAAGGAAAACCAAACACTACGGTTATGTCAAAGAGGGTGTAAAGAAGATATGATAGCCGCGCAAATTAAAAAATCTCACTTGACCCAATCAAATTTCGTTCAATTAGCTTGCAGAGTAGATCGTAGATCGTACTTTTTTGAAACGTAAGTATTAGAGTTCCCTCCTGCTGGCAACGTCAGAAAATTTTTCAGTCCGTCAGTCCCATCTTAGCTTAATGATTGCAAACATTAAATTCAGAACTGATATTGCACCCTCAACATCAGCTCTCTTTGAGCAGCTTTTCAGGGACGCGATTCGTGGTTGCCCCAGTTTTCCAGAACTAGGCAGCTCTAAAATTTCTTTGACTTCAAATTAATCACTAGCAGTTGTCATACAGGTGAAATTAACAACAAGATGTGTATTGCGTTCTCGCCATTATACTCAGGTCCTGCCATCAAGTATTGAATTTTTATCACACTTAAACAAACATTATCCTCAAGTTTTCGCCAAAATCGCCATTAATACGCACGCTGAGAAACCATTGCTGAAAGGAAGAAGGCTCTTTACTCCGTGCAAAATTGAGATTGAAGCTAGAGAAGAAAGAAAAAAAAATTCTGACCTTTCAGTTCGGCGGTATAGCCAAGACGAACAATCAACATATGCTTTACTCTTAACATTCATTCGGCATGTCGGTCGTCAAGGTTAATTCCCAGATTCTCCTAACGACGAAAAGCGAGTTTCTTTTCACATCAAATTGGTACACACGTGGCTTCTTTTAAGGCTCTTTTGCGTTTTAAATTTGTCAAGGCAAATTTCGGCCGTCCACAAAAACTTAAACTTTCAACGCCCAAGAAACTTCTCGTTCGTAGAGCAAAACTCGCACAAAGCTCGGAACAATGACATATGAAGTCTTAATTGATATCCTCTATAAACTGTGCTTGTATAAGGCGAACAAAGATATATTTTTTTCCTTCCGGCAATATAAAAATTAATTACCTACCTTGAGTAGAAAATTCAGAATACTGATCACACCAGAATCTGGCCATTAAAAATAAAGATCAGTCAATGACAACTTTCTTGTCTTTTTTTTTTTTTTTTTTTTTTTAAATACTTCACATAGAAGGAGGTTTAAACATAGCACCTGTAAATTCTACTAACAAAAAGCCGAAACGTTTATTAAAAAAATTATATTTACACTAGTTTTCTTGTGGTCCAAAAACTAATATTTTGATTGAATTTTAACAAGTTCCCCTGCTATTGATTGGTCGAAAAATGGCTTGAAAAGATCAGTTGTGAAACGTTTACACAACAAATTAACGAAATTTGAAACACATGAGTAAAACTTTATCGTGATAAAGTTCTCACCAAAATCACGGACTCAAAAACAGCGCAAAAAAGACCGGAAAAGGGCTAGCGCGCCGGGGAGGCGAATTGTCCAGTGACTGTTTCCCACACTATGACCCTGGTGAGTTATACATGAATGAAAACGGAATGCTTAAACCAGCGTCACTAACAGAGGCAATCACGAAAACTCATTAATTTTGGTATAAACACATTAGCTGTTTTATCACTTTTTTATTCTCCATTTCGAGTGCTTATCGCACGTGACCAGAGTCAGATTTTCTCAAAATGAAAGAAATGATGAAGAGAAAAGTTAATACCAGTTACTACGCTCGATCGTCTTGACGTACATATGGGTTATTGACCGAGCGTGAGGTTAAGATGGCTGGATATTGGCCAAGTTTGCTTGTTTATGGACCAAGACGGAGTCAAGGTCCATAAACTCGCAAAAAGTGGTCAATAAAGGATTTATTATACGGCCTTCAGAGAAATTTTTCTTGCGGGACACAGCGGGTAGTCCCGAGTGGGTATGATTACAGCCACTCACAGCACAGGATTTGGTTCATCTTGCCCGCTCATGGAGCCACATCATAAAACGTTGTTCTTGATCTACTAAAGAAAAAAGGCTTTATCAGGCCAGTGGCCAAGTAACAAGGAGTATTTCTACTTCTAGGAGTATTTCTTCCTGATCGTTGTCATTCTGCTGTTTTCTTAGGAAAGACACTTTACTCTCACAGTGCCTCTCTCTACCTAGGTGTATAAATGGATACTAGCAAATTTAATGCTGGGGGTAACCCTTAGAAAAATTAGCATCCATTAAGGGGGGAGTAGAAATACTCCTAGTCGCTTTATACTACGAAAATTGGATACACGCATCGGCCTGATGGGACACTAGGTTAGAATCGTACGCAGACTTTACCTTGCCCATCGACTTGTTCTGATCGCCGTGATTTAGTGAATATTTAAAATGGGATTCATGACGTCACCTGATTGCTGAGTCATAAGGAAATGCGGCTATTAATAGTTTTGTTATGGTGATTAACGGTTTGAAAACAACTTAGTTAAGACGTAAGCGGTTGTTAATGAACTCTGCTTATTGTCAGTCACAAAGACAACGATTGTTAGCTAAAACAAACAATTTAGCTTTAAACATCCAGCTTTATTAACAGCGCCTGCTTTAAACTGATCTCAAGATCGATACACTGAACCAAAAATAACATGCAATTGACAAGAGAAGACTTTAATCGAAGAGTCTAGAACAATTTTTGTAAAGCATGTGCTGAAATGAAAATGATTTACATATTTTAAATGTCTCCTTGAGGGGACAATAACACAGAGTTCAAATCGAAATAGCTATAGTTTTTCATGATTAGATATGACCTAAGTAAGAGTAAAGTAAGTAAATACGAAACTTGATATTCCATTTATTTCACAACTCTCTGAAAGTTAGGATTGCCATCATGTTTCAAAACAGTTTCATTTTCTCCTCGATAACCAACTTTTACCTTTGTAATTAGATAAACAAATAAACACTTTCAGCTAACCCTATCATAAAGATCTGTATATATTAAACTCATAAGAGACTCTATGATACTTTTTTATCTTTTGAGAGCTCATCGATAAATTCGAACCAAAGTTTTAAAATTGCTGTGTAAAACAGGAACCAATTAAATGAAAGACGTTACAAATAAATTACAACTGTTTTCTTTTTGCCTTTCTTTGGAGGTTTTGTTGGGGTCTTATCTTTTATTTTCTCGTCAAAAACGCGTCTTTCTTCGGAAGAAATAACATTCCTTAACGAAATGGATTGCTGACGCTCCTGAGCCTGACCTTGCATAATGGATTGGCCAACTATATTTCTTGTCCTTGCCAAGCCCACATCGCACGGTAAAAATTTGCTGGCAATTTTCGCCAATGTTCGCCGCATTTCAGTGTTCCTGTAGGCGTAGATATAAGGATTAACAGCACTGCTGCTGTATTGCAAGAATTTCAGAAACTTAACTAGGTGTAACAGTCCCTGTGGGGACGGTAGGCACGACAAACAAAACGTCGCAATGACTGTGACCACGAAGAAAGGCAGCCAAGCGACTATGAATAGGATTGTTATCACTGCCACGGTAATGGCGACGTTTAATTCCTTAATGGCCCCTCCAGGAGTGTGCCCGCAGCGCGTCGAGGAACTCGAAAGACGTCTCCTAGCTTGAAACCTGCTGATCTTGAAAATATAGCAATAGCAAGTCACGATTATCACAAGCGGGAAGCAGAAGTAGGTGAGAAATAAAAATATGGTGTAGGTTTCCCGCCAACGTGGCGTTCTTGCTTGCAAGGGTTGCAAGGCGGCCATAACAGTGGCACTAAGCCATGCTACAAAAATCATGGCGCAATAGACACGTCGAGGCATTTTGCGATGAATCAACGGCCACTGCGCCGAGATAAATCGCTCGAGTGCGATAGAAGTGAGCTGTAAAATGGAAGCGCAGCCGGCAAAAACATCAAAGCTGATGTACACGGCATAAGTCGAGAAACAGTAACCAGCCATGATATTGTCGTGCGACACGACAAACGTCCAAAAGGGCACCGCAAAAGTACCCACTAACAAATCACTGGCGGCAAGGCCAACGATGAAAAAGCTTGTGGCAGTTCTTAGCCTGCCATTTGTCGCAAATGCTGCAATTACAGAACCGTTTCCCAGTACTGTTAGTGGTATCAGAATTGCGTAGCATGACGCGACAACCGCAGAAACTGGTGAAGTAGTAAAAGCCGCAGAGTCCTCGCACAGATCATGGTATACTGGACTGGTCGAAGGAAGCCCAGAGTAAAGGTCCAGAGGATTAATGCTTGAATTGTTTCGTCGGCTTTCTGGAAGAGCGGCCATGGCAGCAAAATGAAGCGATGAAATATAGTTTAGTGGTCTTTTGTTACCATATGTTTCTGTAAACAGCTTTCATCTTCGACCAGCGAGTAGCATTGCCTGAGTGAGATGAATTTCCTGCGCGCTTTTATCTGCTCGAAAACTGACTTGCTTCAAATGGCAGCTAACCTTTACGCTTGAAAGATCATTTTTGATTGAACGCCTACAGATTCTCGAAATTCTTGTGTCGGGCGAAGAACCAGTCAATCAAAACATCACGGTTTACAAAAGAAAGGTTATCAAAACACTTTGGAAGGCAATTTAAAAGAACAACCTGCAATAAAACGTTCCATCATCGGCCATGCACACGGCAGCCGAATAAAGGTATGTATCGTCTATGAATCTCGCCTCAGGGTTGACTTCAACCTACCTCATGAATAATGGGCAACTTAAAAACTCGTCATGCCTAAAACGCGCTTAGAACAGGACGGAGCCCATGGCTCTTCAGAAACTTCTGTTGCCATAACTTAAAACTGGAATAACTCGTCACTAAATCTTGAGACATTTGATCGTTGCCGTTAGGCAAACATTTGACCAATTGTTCTCAGAGTTCTCTCAAACAGCGCAAACAAAAATAAGGGAAACAAACACGTGACTATTTTTAAAGAATCCGATTGGTGCAATCAAGAGGGGACAAAGGGTGAGAGAATTAATCCCCGGTCTTATGAACACCTACGCAGTACTTTTGGTGCTGGCTACAATTGAAGATTAAAGCAGATTTCTATTAAATCTACATTCTTTGTTACAAGACAAGATACCGCGCTGATTAAAATCCTTTCTGCTTTTAGTTCGCAAATAGATTACTAACAGGCTTTTGAAAACGTTGTCAGTCTTAATGCGACATTTGAAGAGGCGGTGTCTTTGAAATTTTGGTATTGGATTGATTTGGTATAGATCCCGACATGTTTGAAAATGTTGAAAATGAGCATGCGATAACTGTTTTCCTTTTTCGTAAAACCAAACAATTTCTTAAGCTTTTGTGTAGTTCTCTCTTACCCTGTACATAGATTCTTGCACGATACGCCAGGAAAGTACATAGCGCACGAAAAACGCGAGTCAAAATGTCGGGTAATCAATCATTTCGCCCCCGCACTCGCGCGTTGACCACGCGTGTAACATCACATTGTGCCATCCCAGAGCATGTAACTTCGCTTCTAATTCTAATAGGCCCTTTAAAGCTAAGCCATCACGAGACCTACTTTTCATAAAATTATGGGCTATGACTTAACGCATGCCAGAAATGGAAAAAGGATGTTGAAAATATCAAAATGGCCAAGTTTGAGGCCTCCATCATTAACGAATGAAATTTTATGACGGTCTGAAGTTTTTAAAAAATAAGATTTGTATGGAAAACGTTGTTGGAGAGCAAGGCCTTGCTCTCCAGCAACATTTTCCATACAAATCCTCTAGATTTTCCGAAAATTCAAACTGTCGCATTAACTTACTCTTTAATTCCAGGGGCCTCAAATATGGCCATTTTGGTATTTTCGATGCGCTCTTTGCATTTCTGGCATTCTTTAAGTTATAGCCCATAATATAAAAATTTTCTTGGAAAAAAATTAGGCACGTGACCCCAGCTGCAAAGGGCCTATTCTCGACTCTGAGTCAAAAGCTGTTCGTGATCAGGCAGAAAGATGTAACCCATCTTTGTAAGTTGTAAGATAACCAAATTTAAGAAAAAAACTGTGGGAGAGACCAAACTAATAATTGCTCGACACCATCAACATTAAATATTATCCGAATTAGTTAATTTCAACTATATTCGTCAAACCTCAAGAGAAATACCTACACAGCCTACATCTCATTAATCCCCTACATATACCAAGAAATCTGCGCGCGCTCAAAGGAAAACGTTAGCGTTTTTTGATATTTTATGACGTCAAAATGAGCACAAAAAGCAAAACTGACATTGAATTTTCTCGCTTTTCCTTCGGTGAAATTCCGTAAAATTTGACAGACGGGTAAAAAATACTTTACTGTACTTGGAGCTCGTTTTACAAGGAAACCTATTCGACCAGTTTTTTCGTAGTGTTAAAAGACATAAATTATCAAAAATTATGGCTCCTGCAAAAATCTAAAAACTGCCTCTGCAAACCCTACTTTTTTCGTGTCTAAAATTCGTATCCCACTGGGTTTAATGTACTGTAAAAACTTTGGAAGATTTCACCAAAGGAAATTCGAGGATATCACAAATAAAGCCATAAAAACGGTAAAAACGCATTTGTTTGGGGATTTATAATTTAAGATTAAAAGCCAAGATTTTAACGGAGATGATAGTAAATCAATACATCACCATTGCTTATTACATTTAATAAGTTTGAGAGCTAGGACTGGGTGTTAAAACGAATGCAAAGACAGCTTTCAAAACATAACACTAGCGCGCGGAACACGATAAATCAGAAATCTTCGGTAATCTTCCGTAATTTTCGGAAAATGTTTGGCAATGTTCGTGTGACCTTCGAATAAGTTTTGGAGAATCTTCGGAAATCTTCGAAAAGAAGTCGGAAATCTTCGGAAAATCGTCAAAAATGTCGTTATCAGTATGTCTGTATAATAAACAAAATAATACATGGTTGCTTGTAGATATGGAATATCTCCTCTCGTGTTTAACTTGCGCGAACAAGTGAGATATCGAGTTGAACACTCGAAGAGATATTCCATATCTACGCGCGCCCATGTATTATCCTCGTTATATCCAAAGTGACCTAGAGAAAACTATATCTACGCAGTATTTTTGGCGAGGGAATATGAATGTACAAAGATTTCAGTCGTTAGTAAACCCTAAACGGACTTATTCCCAATTGAATTGAAGTGAAACCGATGACAGGAACAGTGAGAAATAGGCTTGTAGTCGAGTTCCTTGCGGTTTCTTTGTTGTTCGAACACATCACGAAGCCTGAGACTTAACAGGTACTATGCTATGCAATATAACTAAGGCGCGAATTTCAGTCGATCTTGGTTAATGCGGCTTCAAACAAAAACGCATTAAGCCTAATCAATCTAGACTATTCTTACCTTAACTTTCGTTCGAGAGAAGAACCATGTTTTGAGTTGACGGCGAGAGAAGTAGTCTCAACTGGTGGGTTGCAATATGGGTGGAAGCACGTCTCACCTTAGTTATATACTCAAAACAATATGGGTATTAGCAAAAACCATCTGTTAGTTGCTGTCAAGCCCTATATTTAGTACTTATGTGCTGTGATCACAGGTTATTTTGTTAGCCAAGGTCAACTCACATTCGTGCCGTACTTGTCAAGTACTTTTAGACTGTAAGTACTTTCAAGCTGATTAAAATGAGCTAGGTCATGGTTTGGGCATCCTGAAAAGCTTAGCCTAAATTTTTCAAGTTCGTCGTTTGTAATCCGTGTCAATCTTCTCCATCCTTAATTAACCATCCTTGTTCCTTAATGGTTAATCTCCTTAATCTCCATCATTATCTCTGGTGTTTTTGCGTCTCAGCAAACTATTATATTTTCAGATTCCCTTTAATTTAAAGGTAATTTTGCACGTGGCCAAAATAACTCAAAATATCGTGAATGAGCTCCTTTAACATCAGCCTTAAACGCCTCTTTCGTTCGCCTGAGAGACTAAGAGTTAGCTGTAGACATGTGTGTGGTTCTCTTGCGACCTTGGACATGACCGCCTTAAACAGACTGACTTGTTGTAATTTATTAGGCCATAACTATTGCTTCATTCAACGAGTAAGTTTTGGTTTTCTGATTTAGTGAGTACCTTGCTTTGATCCATCTGGTTCTCTCTTTGCGAGAATTCCAAACGTGCCATAACTTGTACACCACACCTTTCATGCAAATCAACAGGTGTGTCGGAAATTACCTCGACTGCAGTGGTATAACACAGAGTAGAAGGATTGAACTCCTCAGTTACAAAAGCGGAAGACTCGCTGGTGCAAGTTAGACCCACACGGACTATCAAAGAACACAATAGCTGTTTTTCATCGCCTAAAGAGTTATGAGATGATTAAAATACATACAATCAAACGTAGTGCTCATTGCTCCCTGCTACTGAAACATTTTACTGGTATTCTTAAAGTCGTTTATTATTCATGATGTTAGAAGTCAATCAGTGTCCTCTAAGGACTCTTGTCACGATGAAGAGACTAAAAAGCCCAAGAAATAGCAATTGAAAGTCATGCATTTCAATTCAGTAAAAAAAAAACTAATGCTAGATATTTCTCACAGGCCAAGGCTTCGTTGACTGACTACGCCGGAGAAATTTGAAAACGCAGCTTTATTTCTACGGTTACAAGGAAAATATTTGATACGTTTTCAGAATGAAACTCAGTTTTCAAATTTCTCCGGCGTTGTGTGGACACGGCCCAAGTACATATGAAATATTTGTTTACGCCTGCTATCGCAGATTTGGACCTCGTTGAGGTTATGATGTTGGCAAGCAAATCAGCTGTTCACACACGAGCTGAACGAAAGTTTGGCTCAAGCGTGCTGCAGCTCGTCCAACATAGGGTTGGCATAAAATGACACAGTTTTCACCCAACGTTACAGAATGACTTTAAATCAATGCCAAAGAAAAATGCGGAATTAATAATAGGTCTGTGGGGGTCGTAAGACTGCCAGAAGAAGGGAATTCATAGAAAATAATGAAATAGGTCGATCATTTCGTCTTCCTCTTCTTCTTCTTCTTCTTTTTTTCTTTTTTTTTTTTTTTGCTTTTCGCGACCGTCATTTCCTTTCAAGATGACATGTCTATAATTCGATACTTTAGGACGGAAATGTCGACATTTTAGCCGATTTCCAACAAGCGTTTTTGTCTAAATGACGAACTATACCTAAATCTTTAAGTTGGCTCAAATTTAGGCAATTTATATTGGTTATTGACCAAGCGTGAGGTCAAGATGGCTGGATATTGGCCAAGTCTTTCTTTGCGTGTATATGGACCGAGTCCGTAAACACGCAAAAAAGAACGACGCCAATATTGGGTCATCTTTACCGAGCAACCTTGCGTGGTCAATAAAATATTTATTATATGGAAAAAGAACATTATTTTCTCGCGGGACACAGCGTGTAATCTCTATCGCCATCTTGCCCGCACAGCTAAGCTAATCACAGTGCAGGAGTCGGTTCATCTCGCCCGCTCACGGAGCTACAATGTAGCTGTATAATGAGAAACTTACTAAATAGTTACAGAATTAACCGAAATATCAGAATAACGGCTTACAACCGTAAATGAACCCAGAAAACACTGGATCGGGGGGGGGGGGGGGGGGAGAGCCAAAAATAAGCATGGATAGGCAACATTGTAGGAGGGGGATGAATAGGTTTTCGGATCGACGGATTTGGCCTTAAAAAGCGCACGGATTGTGGATTTTTGCGGGAAATCGAGCGGATTCGCGGATTTTGAAACACAGTGGATCATGGATCAGCTGTGAATTTTGGCCGGATTCCGAATTGTGCCTGTCTTGATATTCGGATCTTGGGTCCTAAACGAAATTTGGATCATAGACCTTTCTTCAGCCTTGGTCGGTATGTTAATGAGTTCATCCAAATTATTTCTTTTTTCGAACGAAGCTCAAATAAACTCAGGTGTGAGACTGCTATTGGAATTGCACTGTACTATAATAATCATCAAGCATGTTGCCTTCTTTACTACTTTTGCGAAATTAACAATGGCATTCACATTTACCAGTTTACCTTTGAACTTTTACACTTCTGTTTCCGAATGTGGTTATGGTTTCGGATTTGAACAAAAATATTGGCGGATCGACGGACCTATTCAACCCCTTCTTGGAGAAGATGGGATTGCATTTGTGTGAACTTGAAAAACATCTGCCCGACTCTTTTACAAGTTTAAATCAATTTAATAAAAATGTTATTTAAAATGCACAGAAATCATCTTTCTTCGATTTGAGGTCACGATTTTGCACATATAATGCAATGTGAAGGTTAAGACTCACAGTCGACAAAAATAGCTAAAACACTGCAGCGACCTTACCACTTAAACCAACACGCTACGCAGCGGAGGGTCTCAGCAGGCTGTTACAAATCTATCTTGAGAATCTTTGTGGGGGTCTTTTAGCATTTGCTTTCGCCTTTTAAATTGAACTTGTTTTCAGATACACCACCGAAAGAAAGCTTGAATCTTAAGAGACTTGCACATTAAAAAAAAATTCAACAGCGACACAATGTAACAGACATTGCGATGACCGCCAGGTTAGCACTGCCCCATCATAAATGACATGGTTCGAAAATAATGAACATTAAAATGACTATGATCCGTCTATGCATGTATTTAAGAAATGGAATGCAACTTATTTCCACTCATTCTTCGGCTGGGAATATAACTTTTTGGCTTTCTGTACGGCTGTTGAACCCAGTGCAGCCAGCATTACAATCCTGTGTTGTATTGTTCAACTAACATGACTCACTCACTGTTTGTTTCTAATTTTACACCGCTCGAAAACCCACATAACTGAAATAAGATCTTAGCGAGCAAATATCAGTTTTGGCACATATTTTCACTAACCTTCACAGATCCTTAGTTAACTCCTCTTCGCGATAAGGTCCATGGTTCAATTAAGGAGAGATAGCATAGAGCTTAGCATTGGAGTGTTCAGCCTGACATTACAGACAGACTACCAGAACCGATTGCCCGGGGTCAACTGGAATGGCATACGATGCCGCCTGCTTTTCATTTAATCATCGACGATCTCTCAGCGTTATCATTTTTAGATTTAAAAAAATTAAAAATAGGCGCGGAACTTTTGACTTTGTCTGTATCGGAAGTTGCCAATATCGGTTAAATTTAGTTCGAGGACTTTCGAAAGCAAACGAACACGTTGAAAATTTTCCCTTAACAAATAAAATGGAAATAACGTTGTACTGTTTTTGAATACGCAAATCAGGGCTATTATTTCTTTAAAATTAATGGACTGAAAGATTTTTCCAAAGATCAGTTGCTACGAAAGAAATCGACCGCGTTCCAAAGAGTCCATCTTAGTGTATTCTGCAGTCCTCCAGTTTAGCGGAGAGCTTCCAAAACGTTTTTTTTTTTCCTACTTGTCCCATATCTTCTTCCGCTGTAGGCAGATTTTCCCGATCAGGGGTTCAATCAGGTATCACGCAGTAACAGCAAGGAGTCCCATCGAAACATAATCCGTACAAAACAATGAAACCGCGCCGTGACACGAAATCCATTCTGAGATAGTATTTAAAGTATAAACACATATGAAAAGGCCACGGTGAATCATTTTCTTTAGTGATATCTATTTGAAATAAATTTGCGAATTACTTTTTAAACTTGTTAACATTTATCTCGTATACCGATTTTGTGTTCGAAGGTCGACTGTAGTCAAACTTTGTCCATGACAACAACACGTTTTTTTAGAACTCAGATGCTCATCTCTTTTTTTTTAGCACTTGACATTAACAATAGGTTCAGCTTTGAACATGTTTCGATTTCCTTTTCACTTTGGAAAATTCCTTGAAATTTAGTGGTTGTTTTGTCTTTCTTAGTGCGTGCAGGTTTGTTTTGATTTATCATCGAGGTAAAAAAAAAAAAAAAAAACAAGCACCGAAAGACATGTCGTAAAATTCCGGCGATAAGCCCTAAGTTCGGGTGGGCGGGGGAAAGGAGCTCATATCCTGACAGGGTTTTAAGTGGTTTAAAAATTAAGGTTCAAAATGAGCTGATGAAACCACGTTTTAGTTTCTTGGAAACTTAGAAACACAAGTCACAAGTAGGGAAACAAATAGAGCTCATAAGGGCCGGCAAATATTGGACCTACTCATTCTCCCAACCCCCATCCCACCCCGCTCTGAGGACGAGAAAGCGGAAGTGCAAAATAAGCCCTATGACATTGGATAAATGCCGTCTTTTCATAACTGTTGTACACTTAATAACTGAACAGTTTCTTTAATGCTAAATAGTAAGAAATATATTGTCTCACACTCTACTGCACTGGTTTCGTGAGGGAAGGTTTATATTCGGGGGGACTTATAACAGAAGTAGTTTCTTTGTTTACATATAGATGGGCTTAAAAACCGAGCGAAGGAGGCTTATCAGCGGAATGTTACGGTCTTCAAATCAACGGTACTGAAGCTTCTAAAGGAGTGTTATGACGAGTTACGCAAGCACTGTGTCAGGTGTCGACCTCAACTAACCGGGTAGCAAACTTAGTTTGTCTCGTACGGATCTTATATATTATCGAAGGTCTGACTACATTCACGATTAATAGATCTCTGACATCTTCGAGGCTAATCTTCTTGGGCCACAATTACTTTGGCCCTTTAGAATATGTCTCGTAAGTATTGTCCGTATACAAAAGACAAGAAACTATACTTAGGGTGTATCTTAACTTATGCCAGCTTCCTCAGTTCCACCCGCGCTGTTTATTTAACACTTAAACAACAGGTGTAATTATGAACAAGTTTCGGTTTCGATTCCCTGTTAACTTTCCGGGAAAAAATAAAGTCCTTGAACTTTGGTGCTTGTTTGTTTTCTTTAGTGCAGCGGGTATGTTTTGATTTTAACATCAAAGAGCACTAAAAGACAAAGTCGAATCAAAACAGAACTTAAAAGAATGTTCTAGTTTTAGTAAAATTGTTTCCCTTACTCAACAGTGTAATGAAGCTTCTAAAGGAGTGTTATGATGAGTTTAATACGGCAAGCACCGTACAAGTTTATGAAGTCAAATTAAAAAAGATGGCAGATTTGTTTGAATTCGTTCCCAGTGTGTCGGAAAAGCTGCCAAAAAACCTGCAGATTAATTGATTCACCTTTGATAATTCCCTTGATATCTTCACCCTGGCGCATCTCGAGTATGTGTGGGTAGACCTACTTTTAAAGTATTATTTTGACCGACCTTGACCAAGAAGGCTGCGAAAATGTTCGTGATACCACTACAACCACAAATATCGGACGATTTGACTGAAATGTAAATAGAGCACTCGGAGCAAAATTTACTAAATAAGTCAAATTACAGTGGAATCCCGATTTCTCAAACCCTCATTTTTTCCGAACCTCCCGATAACTCGAACCAAAAGTCGTTTCCCCTCCTCAGTCAAACGCTATAATTTAAACCGGGGGGGTGTACTTCCTTATATGGCCTATATAGATATGTGCGGCCCCAAAGGGTATGGTTTTTCAGCTGTTTCAGGTCATAAATAGGGTATCGGTTTTGGCCATAGGATCTGATTTTTGCACTCTAGCCTTGAATTAGGCATTTATTTTTTTAGAAGCTACTTTTTTATCATTATCGATAAGACCGATCAACAAAAGCCCTCCTTCACAGTGCCTTTAACATCGGTCTGAGCTAGGAAACTATGTATAAGGCAGGTCTGAAACAGGGTATTGAATTAGCGTCAGGTCATAAATAGGGTATTGGAAATCGCAGATGTTGGTCATTACTAGGGTAAGGTTTTTGGGAAGCGGGCCGCACAACCCACCCAATTTTTCTCGGAGTATTCCCCTCCGGGAATTTAAACTATCCAATTGTTCGAACCAATTTTCGTTTCCCTTGGAGGCTCGAAAAGTCGGGATTTCACTGTATTCTTCTCGCATTTTAATTAGTCCCCCCTTTTGTAATCCTAACAACAACCTACAACAACAGGTGCATGGAGGTCGGCATGACAATCTGGTGAGTATCCTCACTTTGACACAGTGTGACCCCCTTCCCCTCCCCCCCCCCCCCCCCTTGAAAAATCCTGGCTACGCCCCTGCTTTGAATTAATTTAACCTGGATTTCTCTCCGGTAAAAAGCTTATCAGACTAAAACTAAAAACTCAAGTTAAAAACTTGTTTTTTAGAACTGTCAATTAAGTTAGTTTTAGGTATTTCCGGTATCACGCACACCCCTTCCAATTCTTCCAGTGTAAATTCTCATTGTACCTAAAGAGGGCTGGTTTGCCCAGCAGAAATATAGCACACCTAATTTTAAGTGACCCTACGTTGTATCGGTCTCTGTTTTTACATTCTTCATTCAAAACTAAAAGGCGTTGACAAGATGGGCACCAAAAAAAATTATTCTCACTAAAACTAAAACTCAATAACGTGCCAACAAATTCGTTAGCAACCATGCAAAATCAAATGGTTATGCATGTTTATGATGCTATAGTCAATGGACCTTTTCTTCGATACGGCGGCCATGTTGATTTTTAATGTTTCAAATGGCTATTATGGGATGCTCAGGGGGCAAATTAGTATATATTTGCCCTCTGAGCATCCCATCATAGGTATTTGAAACCATTAAATTCCAAATGGCCGCCGTATCGCCGAAAAGGTCCATTAGGTCCGATTCAGCCAATAAGCCAATTCCGATATATTAAAATTCTAACTTGGCTCCGAGGCTTAAGGGAATAAAACAAAAAAAATCGCACCCAGGATGAGGGATGAATAATTAATTTCTTTTGTTTTATTCCCCTAAGCCTCGGAGCCAAGTTAGAATTTTAATATATCGGAATTGGCCTATTTAACCTCGTCCCCGGGTCTTCAAGGCGTTGTTTCTCAAGATGACCCTGTCCCCTCCCCGGTACCCAGAGCAGTTTTGTCCTCCTCAACAGATTTCTCTCGCCATATAATCCGCATATAATCCAAGATGGGGGTCAGTGGATCTACAACAGAAGGTATTTAACGCAAACACTAGAGGGACTGCTTACGGTCTAGACCACAATACTCACTACCTTTAGCCAGGCTTTCCCCTAATTAAGGGAAAAGACTTGGAATGAGGTTGAAAATGAATGACTCGGGTAGCGAATTCCCATGTAGACTCTGTGACCCCCTTCCTCTTCAACTAAAATTCTAAGTCTTACAACTTTTTTAAGAAGAAATAACCTACGTAACAGTGTTAACTGCTCTGGTTCAGTACATGAAGTTGAATATTAATAATGTGGGATGACCGCTGACATAATAAAATCATACTGCGGCGTGGAAAGGTGTCACAGAGTCTACGTGAGAATCACTTTCCGGAATGGCTCGAGTAACACCATATGTTTTGTACGCACAGCATGTTGAAAAAAAAAAATAATCGCGAACTTAAAATGACGCGACTTAAATTTAAATTTAAGAACTTTTAAGTAAAAAAGATTCTAGTATTTGCTATAGCAAGACAGAATACATCATAAATGTAGCATTTAGTTAATAGTTGTTATTGTTGTAACCAAATTTTCCCTTTTAGTTTTTAATATTTTTTATTGCTAACACTATTTGAAATATTTTATCAACTGCACATTGGTTTATACCAGCTGTCTTTATATTTAAAATCAGCTGATCTATTTTTTGCAGTATAAATAAACTCTTTCTTAAAAGTTTCGGGAACATGACATGACGTGAAAACTAAGTGACTCACGTTATGTCAACAATGAATTGTTTATGGACATTGTGAGAACTGCATTTTTGTTATTGTTGACACATAGTCTAGCCGTTGCTTTTTTGTTAATTTTGACGTTATTGTACCTTTGATAAAGTCGGTTTGCTTTTAATCCAAGGACATGTTAAAGTAACATCGCCAAGGAAACAAGCTGTCAGTTTACTCAAAAAAGTGAAATTAAAGTGGAAAAATTCCCTTCCCGTGGGGCTGCCCAACTATGGGCTTGTTTGTGTCAACTTTAATTTCGCATGATGAACATTTACCCGAAAGCCATATAACAAATCCTTTATTGACCAAGTTTGTTGGTCAGTATGGCTGGATATTGGCCTCGTTCTTTTTTTGCGAGTTTATGGACCTCGATTCCGTCTCGGTCTATAAACAAGCAAAAAAAGAACTTGGCCAATATCCAGCCATCTTGACCTAACAAAGTTGGTCAATAACCCATCGATATTTATTATGTTTGATTATAAATGACTAATAGCAGTCTTTCATCAACTCGCGTGACTCGGATTGTTAATGGAGTCAATAAGTGAGTCATATATCAGACACATGACACTAAAAAAAGCAAATTAATTTTGTTATCTTTCTTCAAGGCCCCACAGGTTTGTTTTGCAAACCAAATATCGGGCAAATTTTGTGTAATATTGTTTGGTTTCTTGCCCTTAACATCAGTTTTCCGTTTAGTTCATACATTACCTTTTCATTTAGCTTGTCAAATATTTACCAGCCACCTCTCCCGACTTTATCACGTGCATCACGTGCAACCACATATTTCATGAAAAGCCAAAACTTGGAGGTTAAGAAGACATTTTACAAATCCTTTTTCGAATCCTTTCACAAATCACTTTATTTTGTTTTCTTCGCCCTGTTCTGTAAACCACATTTTGTATCTTTTTTTTTTTTCGAAAATCATTTCAATTTTTTTTTTTCAAATCATGAAAGAAAACAACTTCAAAGAGTTAATCCGCTAAAACAATCTTTGTTTGCAAACTTACACAAAAGAATCACTCAGATGTACTCTAATATAAGGAAGACTTTGTTTGCGGGAAAACGAACTAAAAATGCACGAGAAAAAAACGCATTTCCGAATAAACAGCTTCCGTGGCGGTATTACTGACTGCATAAATACGTGTTCGAGGAAGAGTTTTCGCCAGTGGGTGGCTTTGCCAAGTTTCAGCATCTCCTTATCGCTGTTTATCCCTTTCTCTCCAAGAAAAAGGCATTACCACGTAATGCAGAACTAACTTTTCAGTCTGTGAATAAAATTCGAAGGTGTGACCATTCAAATAAGCATTGCTAATTACTTTCAACTTTCCCAGATGATAATTTGGGAAAATTTGTACAATCTCTGGGTTGGCCGATATTTGTGGAATAGGACTATAAGTGCTTTGCGGCTGTTATACACACCTTGTGTTTGGTCCATACAGCTGGCGGTGCAGTACGGAAGTGGGGGGAGGAAATTTCAGGGAAATCCAATACTGATGGGAAACAGTCGGAACAAATGAGACCATCATGAGAGCGAGCCGACAACGTGGGAAATTTATTTGTATACATGACCAGAACAGTGAGATAACACGGCGTGAGATTTGCGATAAAACTACAACTTATGCAATATTGCACTGATATGCTGTTAAGTTAACGCTCGGCAAAAACGCAACCCAAAATTGTCAGGGTATAGAGACTGTTCTGATGCATATTAAACCTTTTTTTCAATGAACAATGTAGCTTCAGAACGAGTAGCTTATTAACGGGTCTATTAAGGGCGAGTATACAAAAAATCTAAGAACACTGTGACAACGAACGAACGATGAAATAAACCTTCAAAAGAATCTTTGAGAGTTTTTCTGAATTATCTTCTGCGTGAAATTTTCGATTTTTTCGATTTCGATTTTTTTCTCAGCTATTCTGAAGCCTGAGAAAGGGTGGAATCTCTCGCAAAGTCGTAAAACTAATATTATATTATTCAACGTCGGAAAAATTCATTGAGGATGCAAGGAATCAATGTTTTAAAAGGCAAAATTTGTCAAGATTTGACATCCGTCCTTCATCCGTAGCGAGACGGTCTCTTTGAAAAAAATACTACTCGCGCGCCGACACGAAAGGTCACTGATAATGCCTGTTTGGCCTTCAAATTATAACAGATAAGAGAGTTCATTTAAGTCTCATTAATAAGGTTTGTATTACGCAAGATAAGCGCCTGAGAGAGAAACGTCATTTCACTTTAGCGCTTCGTGAAATTCGTGACACCGCACGTTCTAGTATATCGTTCCTTGCATGACGTAACATCTCCCAGCACGACTATCGATCAGCTACGTGACCTCTGTAATTGATTCCTTTGTGTTGTTCACTCGTGCGACCCCGGAATCTGATCGGCATAAAAGGACTCGTTCACGCACCTCACTCGCAGAAGAGTACTGTTCCTCGAGGTGTCAATTAGTTGAGAAGCTGATCATAGCGCGGTGCGGAGCAAATTTGACAACAGCTTTCACGGTATTTGTACTAGAGCATCATGCAAGATTTAGCCATGGCCGCCTCGCCCGATGGATCACCGCTCCAGAAGAAACGAAAAAGGCTGAGTCGACGAGTGCCAATCGATATGGTGGTACAGCTTCAAATCGCGGCGGCCGATCAACCCAAAGACAGAGAAGCGTTGAAAAAGCGACTGAGAAAGCAAATCACATGCTGTGAAATCAATGAGATTACCACGTCAGGACTCACGGCACTAAACCAATGCGTTTTGGACGGAAATTTGGAGAGCGCCAAAATGCTCGTTGAACTAGGAGCGAATGTTAACAAAAAAGACAGGTTTGGCTGGACACCGCTGCACTACGCCGCCAGCGAAGGTTACGAGGAAATTTGCCGTTTTCTTTTACGCTGCGGCGCAAATGTCAGAGCTGAGGACAAAGAGGGAAAGTTTCCCGTTGAAGTTACAGACGATGAAAGTATCCTAAGGATATTGCTTAGAGCGACTTTGCTTTACAACATGCCTCCGTTAGATAAGGACTCTTTACAGCATAGTTGCTGATGCGCGCGGATAGCTTAGGAACAGAAGGGCTTTAGCTGAAGTAATAACAAGATGAAGATTGCGAG
Organism: Orbicella faveolata; assembly: GCF_042242905.1. Classification (NCBI taxonomy): domain Eukaryota; kingdom Metazoa; phylum Cnidaria; class Anthozoa; order Scleractinia; family Merulinidae; genus Orbicella; species Orbicella faveolata. Next base: position 34,795,843 of record NW_028301552.1, on the reverse strand, counting down.
GAGATTTGGACAGAGTTGCATGCTGAAAGTCTACGAAAGAGGCAGAGATCGACAGAGAACTTGCGCTTATCTGAGAGGGTAACACTGCGGATGTACTGAAAAACGAAATCGCCAAGCGATGCGTTTATTAGAACATGCTCGACTTGACAGTTTCCGTCATTCTCCAAATGAAAGACTTCTGCAAAGCATTCGTTCTCAAGGACACATCAAGAGTTCGAAAATGTGTAAATATTGTTTTTGTACTTGTAAGATAAGAGACCTTAAGAAAGTACATATGGAAGCCAAATGTAACTTGTTATCTAGCAATGCCATCACGTCTTGCCAATTTGCCATGATAAAATTTACATTTGTTACGGCAATTTTCATTTAAAGTTAATTAGCACATTACTGTTGAAAAGTTGGACAAGATTTGGTCTGTGAAATAAAATATACTAGAAAAGGAGCGCGTAGATTTTTCTTGGATTTCAAACGGGTGGCCAATTTTCTGCTGTATAAGGGAAATGGGTATAGTTTAGCCATCTGTTTGTTATCGAGTAAGATCAACCACCCATGTGTATGTATAAACAACAAAAGAGCAAACGAAACCTAATCGTTTCAACCCTCAATTGAATTAACAGTCTGAAGGCCTCTGCAAAAGATATCTTCTTTCACTTTGACGAAGAAATTCTTATCTTCTAAACCATTAACGTTGTTGTTTTAACCACGACATGGAGGGTTGCGAAAATTGAACAATTATTCTTGCGTGTCATGCTTTTGCAGCTGTGAGTAAATATAAGCAGGAAGCTCCCAACAGGAGTAAGATTTCCTCTGTTTCGTGTTTTTGAATGGGTTACGCAGCACGATTAAACAAAGCAAGCGGGTTTTCAACAGCGAACCCCACAGCGCGCGGATAATTTGGTGTTTATAAAAGGTTTCTTTAGTCTTTACTCGATAGTTTTGTAATCAACCTACCGAGGCAATATTTCCCAAGCCATAACAAAGAGTTATAAAGCAGACATTTGCTTATTGTTATCATATTAGAATACAAAATTAATCTTATTGTTTTGGGTGCGATTTAGCCCTAACCCCTTTCTTTATAAAGCCGATTTTCCATTTCCTTTGTCATCATGGTAATTGGTTTACGAAACTTTCAAAATGCGAGCCACCGTAATCGAACGAGATTTCTTGGTAATCTCCAATATAGTTTTACTTAATTTACTTCGTCATTTTAAGCATTTAGAATTCAAATTACGTCCTTGTGACGTCTCCTGTTGGCCCGATAGCCGCCCATTGGGTCCGCAAATGTTCTAATGAGTGGTGCAATATCAAACAAAAACAGACTCCGTGAAGGTTTGGAATATGTAGCGTGCCTTCGAGGTCATCGGGGACCAAATTCACTCAGCGGAACAGTACACCAATGTTGTATTTGTTTTTCGGTTTCCTCCGTTCACATGCCTCGCTTGTTTCTGTCTATGCATGGATTAAAACAAACAGTGAAAATAATTTTACTACATGTCCTTGAAATGAGTCTAGTAAAAAAAAAAAACAACTTTTGTGAATGCAAGGGAGTGGTTGAAAAAGCCAATTAAGAGTCAACTGTGGCGGTTTGTACGGCTCTGTGGTTTGAGCTGCTCCAAAATACTTTCAGATATTGCAAGCGGTTTTCAGCTTTTTTTAAGAAGAAGAGCTTCTATTTATGGCTCGAGGAATATATACACTTTTATCTTAAAACATAAGAGAAAACAAAAAGCATGGATGACAGAACACTGAGAAGCAGCAACGGGTCTATGCAGCTTCAGGTTTCGCACGTTAGTTTGAAGTGTGAATGAAGATTTAATGTCAGGTGATAAAAGGTTTCCATTCAAATTGTTGCATTTCAAGTAACTGACATTTTTAACGTCCATGGACTCACAAGTGAAAGAAAAAAAAAAAAAAAACACTGAACATCCCCATCCATCACTCCGTGTTTGGGGCGTATTAACGGATCTGAGAAATCCGATCAGTCAAATTCAGTCACTAGAAATGCTTGTAAGCTCTTTGCATCTGAAATGGCTTTCAAAACCTTCAGAGTGTACAAGGTCCACCCAATGTAAAATACGAATTAAGAAAATCTCGCCCGGTCGGCATATTCAACGAAGGAAGGAAGGGATAGAATTGTCGGACATCATCTAAGCTTTCGGTACACAAAGGTTAAATATTTCAGACAGTCAAGTCTGAGGTTTGTGAAAAACAAACAAAATCAGAAGGGAGTCATTTCTGGGAGGCAAACATTCAGACCGAGGTTAGCATATTTAATTAAAACAGGATTACACCATGTTTGCTAAGTGCAAGTAAACTAACATACTTTCATCCATATTGCCGGGAAGCTGGGACACGCTCTTAGATCTTAGAAAACCCCAAAATAAATGGTTTGATTTTGAACACGGTAAATGGCAGGAAAAAATTTATAAAAGGCCAGGACAACTGACGATGATTAAGCCGGCTTCTTTTGAAACTTGCCCGGCGAAAATTGACGTTAATGAATGAATTCCTTTACTCAAGAAAAATTGCATCCATTTAAGAGAAAGAAACATTCAGTTCTGTGTTTTCAACGAGAAAAAAGGTACAATCCGGAGGTCGTTTTCAGTGGGGTTGATTTTTGTTCTTCCAAACATACACACGTGTGACCATACAAAAAAAAAACAAGGCACGGCGCTTTCCAGTTCTAAAGTCAAAACTCGAACTCAATGAAATTTGTGTTTGTGGAAAGTACAGTGCGCAAATAAAGGGGAATGGTTTTCAAGCCAGCAATGGCAACTATCGCGCAAAAACTGGCGTTTTACTGAGGCGTGAAGTTTTTATGCCAGCAGGGATTGAGAAAACATCCCTACGAAAAATAATTTATCTCATTCAAATCGCCATCTCACAAAAAGGAGGCGATACGTGCATGCAACAGCCGGTTCAGAAGTACAGGAAACAAATATAGCATACAAACAACAGGTAGAGACATGCGGAATAGGATTTTTCCGCAATTACAGCCACAACAAAAGGAAAGCATCCTATAATGTTTAAGATATACACTAAAAAAAACCCAATTGATTGCGAACCAATACTACTCAATATAAGTACGCTGTTGAAAGAAACTGACATTCCTGGTCTTTTTACCACGCTTCCTTTCTACGGAAACGCTAGTTTCGCTGAACAATATCGTCCATGTTTAACGCCAAAAAATCATGTCGAATGGCACTGGTTTTACTGAATCGGCCTAACGAAACTAAATGTCTATAGTGCAAGCAAACGAGAAGTGGTATTGTCAACAAAGATGAAGAGCAAAACTCCTGTAATTCAGGGTTTTATTATTAAACTTCAGTCGGACAATAATTACGCAAAGTGACATTTTACAAGCGCTAATGATCGAATGAAATAATGTCTGTCTGCCGAAAAAAGAAACAAATGATAGTTTCGACTGAACAACGATGAAAAGGAAGGAAGAAAGGAAGAAAAGTCCCAGTGTTTAACTGAAGTGTTCAGGGTGTTATTACATGTAAACATCAGTTACGCAATCACGCCAAACGATCGACACTTCAAAACACGCGGGTGCAATACTAAGAAATGTATTTTATCCGGGCGCCAATATCCATAACGGAGACCTAAAAATAAAGTAGTACATTCATCAAATTTGGACAGGATTTTTTTTAAACGACGGTGAATTCAACATCCTAAACAACTGAAGTACGTTCTCCAGATTTGGTCCTCCTACAAACTACTGCAAAAAAACACAGCACATCCGGGAATATCGTATAAGGTTCAATACGGCCTCTGTCGCTTAAAATCTTTATTGTGGGCGTTTTCGGCACAGCTTCAGTGCTGGCAATCGACCCATGCATGGCATGATGTGGGTGATATAAAAGAACTGATAAGTATTTCCCAGTTTATGACCTTTCAATACTCGCCGCGTAAACAACTTTTAAATTATTTCATGTACTCAAATCTTGAAAGCAGAATTCCCGAAACGAACTTAGGGGCTTGACTGTAAAATGAAGTTACGACAGTGTGTTACAAAGTCGGGGATAACCCGCCAACAAATAGCCCTGTCTAAACACTATTAGTTTCCATCTACAAGTGGTTTAGTCCCAGGGGAGGGGGCTCCCTGACATTGAACACTGACTAAGTTCTGGTTTTCGATTGGCTCATGTCAGGTTAACCGGTTGTTCGGAAGCCGGTTAACTCTAACCCAGTATTAAAAGTTGAAAACAAATGTTTTTCACTGCTTTTGCTTTGTGTATTTGGAGAATATTCAAACTCAGATCAGAAGGCAAAGCAATATAGAGAAAACCTCACCGCAAAGTTACAAACTCAAATCAAAATTCTCGCTTATCTTGGTTTAGCTTAATCGGGGCTTTGAACAATCCGCCCCAAGAGCTCCGCTCTTAGGCTTGGCTAAATCTATATATTACTTCATAGCTACTATTATATTAGTACTTTCATTGTGTTTCATATCATTTGTTAAGACTATTTTTTGTCGAGCAATTCAATTTAAAAAGCCCACCAAGAAAGCGTTATGAAAGAAACAACAACAAAAAAGAGTAGGGTTGGTTATTGAAATCTGACAACGCGTACGGCATGGTGCTTCAAACCAATTCAAGGCAGAACGGCTTAAAACTTACACGCTAATCAAAAGTTCACATTGATTAAGGGTTATCGCTAACTTGCAAAGTCACAGCTCGATTGCCATCATCGCAAAACGTTAAAAGAATGATTAAGAACCAAATATCTCGGCATACCCGAGACAGAATGGCGCCATGGAACGCGCAATGGCACTCTTGTTTTGTCGCACGTATTTCGTCGTCAAAACATTCCTCGACACGGGTCACTGGAACTCGACAAAGCTAAAGCAGTGTTTCATTACGAAAACAGATAGCATTAAATTATGATTAATGACATAAACAGATGAGCAATGACAATTCTCAAGTGTAGCACTGCCTAGCTGTGTACTATTAAACGATGGCCTTTTTGAATTTTCTACCATATTTTTCGATCGATATTACAGCGAATTTGCTTGCGCGTGTAAATGATAATATTGTTTTGAATCGTATCCTAACCACAAGTTATTTTGGCTACGCGATTTCCGATTATACTCGGACAAAAATGGACTCGACTCAAATAGCTCGATAAAGGATATTGGCTCTGTAGGTCAGCGCTTCACGTGCGCATATAAAACAGGTGTTGGTAAATAGAGTATTGAACAAGCCGTGGTCTTTTCGAGATTTCTCTCGGTCAAAATAATAATGCGATCACTGGTACAAAGGATTAAAGCAGTATCAAGAGCTTAAGCAGACTCTTCTAGCAAGTTCTAGCAAGCTCGATCGATTGGAATGGCCAAATGGCCACCAATTTTAGCACGTACGATCTTTGTCAATGGTCGTCGTTAAAGAAACGAACTTCTCATTTGCATTCGAAGGGTTTACTGAATTGTCAGGATATATGTCGAAAACCGCATTGCACTTAAGAAAGCATGTACATCGTCTTCTCTTTCCAACCTACGAACCACTTTACTTCACCCGTATATACAACAAAAGATCTCGCCTCTAAATATGGCAATGTATTCTGAACATGCGAATGGCATAAACTCTTTCGGATCAGTGTTCACAACACGCTTTCAAATTGTTATACGGTATTACCTTGTGACTACGGAAACAAAAATATAATTTGGCAACCTGCGTGACGTTAGAGGTTTTCGTGACGTGCACTTTGCGTTCATAAGAAAGGAGCTTGCTATGGCTTCTTGGCCGCACGCGAAATGGGTACGAATTTACTGCGTGTTTTCTACTACACAACGCATTTTCCAGCGACTAAAATTTTCAACTAGTCTTTGTCACGTTAAGGTAAGAAGTTTTCATTTGGTGAAATTCTAACAAAAAGGTGACAATGATTTTGTCTCACAATGTTGTCTGAGCGCTATTCGGTGTTGAAGGAACGATATTAAGGGGAAAAGACTTCGGTTTGTTTTGGACTTCTGATGACTTCTGATGGCTTTAATCGGGAACAGTCAAGAACAACAACAAATTTATAACTACCAAAGGCAAACACACACACCGTCAAAATTGTTGTTCCTGTATCATACCATCTCTTCCTTTAAAGAATTTTAATCGGGACAAATTCCTTAAGGCTGAGAAACCTGACTCGCAAACCAAAGTTTCTGTGGCTCTGATTTTTATTTCTTTCAATTGCGCTCATTAAAATGTTCCAAAATTTTTAAAACATGACAGAGTTAGCCTGAGGCAGCGTCCACACTGCGCCGGAGAAATTTGAAAACGCAGCTTTCTTTCTACGGTTAGGCCTACCGTCCACACTAATCCGTCAGCGAAAACGGAGCTTTTCGAAAACGCTTTTCAAAGCGGAGGAATTTGAAAATGCCGGCTTTTCCTTGTCGTGAGGACGGAAAACATTTTGACAACGGAGCTTTTCGAAAACGATGGCGTCTCGATAATCACATGATCTCCCTGACTGAGTTTTCCAAAATGACCGGTGATTGTTGCGATTTCAAATTTCTCCGGCGTAGTGTGGACGGAAAACATTTGATGCGTTTTCAAGGTGAAACCTCCTTCAAATTAAGTTCTCCCTTCGAAAGCGACATTCACGATTCACCGTTACCGATTGGTTGTTACTTGCCCGCGTAAATCAATATTTTAGCAACAGCCAATCAGAGAAGCAACACGGATCTATGAAGCGACGTCATCGCTAAGGAAGTTTTCGTCCCATACGAGATGTCTGTGAAGCGAAGTTCGATTGTTTTCATAAGATCTACTATATATACCTATTACTTTAAATTTCTATATAAATAATTGCCAAAAACTTAATATTAATATTGTAATTTTTAAAATATCTTTTTTAACATTCACGTCCTCAGCCCTGTCATGTAAAGAAAACATCGCTGAGAAAATGGTCCGAGCACAGGAAAGCAAAGATCACTTCTGTTTCGTTAAAACGTCTTGTTCCTTCTAGTACCATTAAATAACCTGGCATAATGAACAACAAAAACAGGGTTTAGAAATGATACAATATTTTACAGTTCTTGTACACCGTTCCACTGCACCGTTCCCCTGCCTCTCAAACCTCGAACTCAAGCTGAACAAAGAGCATTTCCAACATACCTTTCTGAAGTTGTTTCATGATTTTTTCAGCGCGTTATAAGCCGCTCGGAACCAAATGGCTACCGCAAGTGCCCCTGGATCTGGGGAATTCAAATGCTTTTCACTCACGTAACTGGAGCGACCTGCTCGGGCTGCCATGGTGGAGGTAGACTGAGCTCCGTATTCTGCAGCCTGGAATATAATAAACCCGCTTCATGTGAATCCCAAACCACAACGGTGCAATTCTACACGGTTGCTTCATTGTTAACGAAGCTGACGGTAAAACTGTGTGCTCCAGCGTTTGCCATCTCAACCCCCAGACTGCCATCTTAGTTAGGCAGCTTAACACAGTCGACCCTTTCCACAACGGCCACCTTGGAGACAGAGGAAAGCGCCGTTCCGTTGTAGAGAAGTGGCCGTTATGGGGAAGTAGGGGTGTAATATGACTCCTGTTTTTTTCGGGGGTGCAAATTTCCCCCCCCCCCCCCCAAAAAAATGCTTATTTTAGCACATATAAATTAAAATGTATCAACAAAACAGAAACTTAACGGAAACGGAGACCAAGTTTGGTGACCTCTTACAATAAAAAAATGGGGTTTTCGTCAGTCGTTGATTAACTGGCCGTTGACGAGAGGTTATTTTGGCAGTTGGGACGAGTTTCAGTGGCCGTTGCCCTTGTGGAGAGGTGGCCGTTGTGGAGAAGTTAAAATAAGAGTGAATGTATGGATTGTTCGTCGGGGCCAGATTAAGTGGCCATCGCAGAGAGGTGGCCGTTAGTGGAGGTTCGACTGTATAAATATAACGTTAGATTTCTCCCTACGCTAATTCACTTCCGAGGAAAAGTGTCAAATACCTCAACAGCTTTTTTCAGTGCCTCTATGGGGTCTGTCCCTGAAGCGAGTTGTGAAGTCAAAGTTGATCCCGCAGGATGCAACGCATCGAGCTGAAAATAAACCCACAGCGATATCAAATCACAGAGCTACTGAAACGTTGAACCACATTGCCCACATCAACTCACTGATAGATAATAACTTCATCAGACAACGTTTTCACAAGTCTGGAATTCTCTGGGTCGAGATGCGGAGGTCACTACCTCCCTGAGTACGCTGTCAGCTTTGTCACAATTAGATTCCAACCCATGACCTTCCCGATACCAGCGCCTTGCTCTACCAACTGAGCTATAAAGTTTTGATACGAATTTCTGTATCTTGGCCGTTTTCCAAAGTGATCAACACGTTCATCAGCCACAACAGCATCGTGAGCGTGATCCCATGGCTAAAAAAAGCCCCGGGGGGTATTCCCTACAATGGCCTATATGGAGGCTCCCACCGAAAGGGGTACCTTTTTTAGGCTTCAGGTAAGTAACAGCGACGGGATTTCACAAGTTGAGGTATAAGAAAGGGCAGGGAAGTCTGTCATTTAGGCATATCTAGAAGGGCCTTTAATTAAAATATTTCGAACAGACGTACCTAGTGGATGTATCTGGTAATGCTCCACGTTCTCCCGTAATATTGTTCATTAACTTCATTACAAGGGTTTAGAAAAGGGATGCAGTGGCTGTGTGACTAAGTATGTGAAAGAGGTACCTTATTACAATAAGTTCACGAACGTGTTTTCTCACAGAACGTAAAGCATATTACATACCATGGTACGGTCCCCAGGTTCCGCTCCGCCGTATCTAACGATGAGCAAAGAAAAGCGTCGTTATTTGTTCATAGGATTTCTCTGATTTAGACTCAAAATAACCACTGGAAAAATCGAATTTTTAATCAAATGATCACTGACAGAACATTGGAGGGCTCATAACATGGAGATTTTCAAGGCAAAACTCAGCAATTCGTATAGTGTGATCGTCCAGGTGAGAGTGGTTCTGAAAAGCACTGTTGTTGTTGACTGATGTTTCGACAACCTGAGCGGAAGTCATCTTCAGAGTCAAGTGAATAGTGTTTGTCAGTAGATGGTGCTTTAAGTCTGGTCTGTTGAAAGGGATTGGTCAGTTTAGCCGTGATGGTATTGGCTGTACGACTCGTGTAAAGTTTGTCAGCAGCAATTTGTCGGTTTTCTGTACTAAGTTTCGATCCGTCTACTGTTCGTCAAATTAAGTCGGTCTGTTTGAGGTTCGTCTATTGTTAGTCAAATTAAGTCGGTAATTTAGTAGTTGGTGACTCAAAAAAAGGTCTTTTCAGAACTACCCTCACCCGGAAGATCACACAAGATGAACTACGGATACTCCCGGGTTCAAACCATTTACTAAAAAACATAACAACTTGTCTGCAGAAAACCAGCAATCTACAGTTACGCCTCTGTTTCCTTGGCAGTATTGTATAGCGTATATCTACCTTCGGGATCAAATAATGTAAACGCTATTCTGGAGATTTCTCTGCAATGGCACTCTTTATGCATACCTCATAATGGCCTGGACACCAGCTTCCCAAGCCTTCGCCCAGGCCCTTGCAGCTGAGTCACTCCTGAGATGAACTGTCCCGGATGTAAGCAAGAGGCTGTAGAACTGTTGAAAAACAGAGGATGTCCAGCAAGGATTGAAATACCACCAGCTATAATCATCTGTAAATCTACACGTTATACGCATGTCTACAAAATGATCCAGTTCGAGTAATCTCTCAAGGATGAAAACTCAGCCACACAATGCAGGGGTTTCATTGAGGGCCGAGCACTGGGCAAATTGACCGGCTGTGAGGGTGATTTTGGCCGCCTGGTTTGACCATCTAGAGGAAAGTTTCTCTTATAAACTAAGATTTGCCTGGCTGTGAAAACCAGTTACCCTCCTGCTGAGAAATCTTAATAGAACCCCTGCATAATGAAGTAAAATTTGGACCACTGGGCTATTATGCAGCATCCCTCGGCTATTATGCAACATCCCTCGGCAACTGAAAAACAACAACATGGCTAAACATTCACTGAAATTGACAGTTCTATATACTCTTTACTTTCTGATCAGCAACAACACTGCAAAAATCGGTCCAATCCATCTATACGTTGAACCCCAAAAAACCACCCTAGGTCAGATCACAGCAAAACAGTTACAGTGCGACTACTCGAGCCGAGCCACTTGGAAAAGAGTTAACCAATCAGAACGTTACTTCAGAACAACGGATAGCGATCTTTTTCATAAATAAACCAATAACATTGAAGAATACGAACAATAACTCTTCACAAAATTGCCGTCACGAGAAGCTCCTGGTCCATTGTTTTCAGTTTAGGTGGCCGGGTTCGAGTAGTCACACTGTAAAAGGCAAACTGAGCCAACACGTCTTCGTGGAATCCTCACTTGAACTGCTGAGTGATTATAGAAGGTGCCGGATAACTCACCACCCCTGAGCTCCCGCCCATGTGATCCTCGCATAAGTTGGCAAGAGATAACAACAACTCCTCTGGACTGTTACACGGCAAACCAGGTGCATCACGTGATCCTAAGGCTTTTTTTATAGCTGCAAAAAATTTACATTACTTTGCAAAATTTTCAGCATTTTTTTTTCGGACATTTAATTTTCGTACGAATTTAATTTCGGACAAAAAAGAAGCGTCTGAAAATAAAACCGTCCGAAATTTTAAGGGTCCGAAATATTTACAGTACAATAGAAAACTTTGAAGTAGCTCCAAAGCTCTTAGTTTCCTTCATGGAGCGAACTCTAGTTGAGAAACTGCTTGAGATATGTAGCGGCTTCTAAGCTTACATGCATGCTGTTATGTGATGAAAGGACGTTGGGTAAGTGAACACAAAAATTTCTTAAAGATCATCTACTAGTAGAAAATTATAGACAATACCAAAGTTCAGGCCCGCAATGCGTGCACAGTATTACGTACCTGATGCTCCACGAGAGAGAGTGGACCCACAATCTCCATCGCCAGCCAGATTATCCAACTCATTGAGTTTTCCTTCAGCAGCAAGGAGAGCATCAGCCACATGACTGAGGACTGCATAAACTTGTTCCCCTGCAAAATAACCAAAACAAAACAATTTATTAAAAGATTCCTACAAAAAGTCATCTCATCTATTGTTTTCATATAGAAGAGAGGAAACAAATGTGTTAACAATTATTACTAACTACTTATTAACCGAGAGCGAGGTCTTTACACGGGGTCTTTACGAGAAAATCTTAAACCAAGACCATGCCGTATTTACCGAACGATAGCGAGGTCAATACGCCAAGGCCGAGGTTTGATCTTTTCCCGTAAAGACCAAACGTGCGAGGATTCTATGACGTATAGAGCTGTTCAAATGGCCGTTTACTTCGTCCTGCCCGGTACCAACATAGTGAATTCGCCGTTCTGTTCTTCTAAAATTGTAGCTCATCAGGGTAATAGAATTCACTCTCAGAGAGTTCCTCGTCATTCATAGTTTTCAGACGCTACAATTTTCAGAAAAAAACAATGATTTTTTAAAATTACTTCCTGCATGTTTTTGCAGGCCCGTAATCAGCCCGTGGGCATAACGGGAGAATAATGCCTACAATTAGCCAATTAGAGCGCGCGTTCTGTATATGCCATTATAGGAAAACCATACCTAAAGCTGTCAATTTTTCAGAAGTAGCTTCTCTTTTGTCTTCTACATCATCACAGGGTACTTCTAAAGGCTCCTTATCAGTTCTCAGGCAACCTGTAGTAGGTGATAACGAAACATGTGGCCATGCTGGTGCTGTTGTGCTCTGGTCTGTGAAACAAATAGAAGCATTTCATCATGCCAAAACATTAAATTTGACCACTAATCTATAAGAGCCTCCACTTAACCCGGGAGGGATTACCTCACAAAAAGAACAGGGCTGCTCACCCGAAATTTTGAAAAGAATTCTTAAGAGGTACCAAGATCCTGTTTTGTGGGTGTGGCTTCAATTTTTTTCACCCCTAAGGGGTACCAATTCTAACAAAACAAATTTTTTTGTATATTTTTCAGCTCAATACCCTAACAGGTACTGTAAAAGCTCCCACTGTGGACCTTTTGAAGCTGAACTCTGAAATAGGTACCATAACTGCTTTTTTAACCCCTTAAAAGATATGATGACCATCTAGCCCTTATTATATGGGAGTTTCCCCCTTCCCCCAAACTTAACCTGCTGGGAAGCTCAAGTTGAATATGTTGTGGAGCAATTAAATTACATAACATAAGGAGATACAGTTATAGTTCTATCTTTCTCCACTGTACCACGCGGGGTACCATTGTGAGAACTCTTTTTTCGACTGAATGATCTAGACACAGTTTCAAATATGGCAACTATTACCTAAACAATGAGCCCTTGTTTCATCCAGGTGAAGCAAAGTGATTGACACTCCGGCCATTTCCAGTGAAGTCATAAAACTGCCAACATACACTCTATCAACTTGAACACCTTTTTCTTTGGCTGGAAGAAATGAATGCATGAAATAAATGCTTGAAAATCAACCTGAAGTTTCAATTTTTAATGTGCAAGTGCAACTGTCATGTTCAGAATACTGTGATCTCTGCCTTGGAGAGCTGTCAGTGGCTTCAGGAAATTTATGTGTTTTTACAGAGCTGCCTTTCATCTCCGAGGTGGAGATGCGTGGCCTCATGGTTAGTGCACTCACCTTCAGAACGAGTGGTCAGGGTTCGAGCCCTGGCCGGGTATACTGTGTTGAGGCACTACTCTTGCAATGCCTCTCTCCACCCAGGTATATATTAAATAGGTACTGGTGAATTTTATGCTGGGGTGTAACCCCGTGATGGACTAGCATCTAATCCAGGGGGTAGTCAAAATACTCCTAGTCGCTTCATGCTACAAAAATCAGAGATAAGCGCCAGCCTCATGGGCCACTTGGCTTGTATGCAAACTTTACCTTCTATCTCTGAGAGATGTTCACCTTAGACAGCTGCCTGTCTTAGAGAGGTTTCCTCTTAAGAAATATGGTGTTATCCTTAGAGAAGTGTCTGCTTTCCTTTAGAGCTGTCTGCTTTAGAAAGGTTTCTGCCTGAAGGGTTAATCTTAATTAAAAAGGTGGCTGTATAAAAAGGTGTCTGCCTAAGAAGGAACATGCCTGATTTAGAGAGGGGTGTTTGTACCTTAGAGGGGTGTCCCCCTTGAAGGGGTGTCTGTCTTAGTGAGATGCCCACCTTGTAGCAAATGAATTAAAGAACTGATGTACAACAGAGCAAAACAAACTTGGCCACTTAAAGTTTCAAGATAATGTCTTCTTTTATTAGATGCCAGTTAGAAGAACACTGACTGTATTATGTCACTGCATTTAACTGACTTACTTAGGTAAGTGATTGCAGCCCTTACTACAATGTTCAGCTCTAGGACTGAAGTTCCTCCAAGATTGTTCACCACTAAAGCTACCCTGTCCCCTGTAACATTTGAAAAACAAAACCAAGCAAGTTCAAAACATGACAATTCTAATATTTCTGATTATAATAAATTTAATGGATAGCACTTAGAACATGATAATATATAATTGAATAATTATTACTATCATAAAGATATCTTGTATAAGTTAATTGATGATTTTCTCTATTCTTATAATAAGATATTAATAAATTATAGATACAAGTACTGGACAAGAATTATAAAATTAATACAAGTACTATATGCACAATAAATATTATTATTTATCGTGTATATAGTATTTACAGTTGTAGTTCCAGTGCAACTGACCCTGTTTAAGGCTCAACTTGTATGTCGCTCCACTCTCAACATCTGACATATGATCAATCATGGTCTTGACAACATTGTCAGCCTTCTCAAGCTTAAACAAGAAACCAAACATTTATGGAAAGGAATTTTTCATAATGTAGTTCCAAAACATATTCATACTTCCCCCATGGAAGGGATTTTATCTAAGACCACCCACCCCTCTGGAAATTCCAGTTAATCATAGTATCTTTCTTTATTAAATTTTTTGGTCTTAGTGAACCTCCCACCCCCAGGAAAGTCAAATCCAGGCTTCTATGGCGGGGGGGGGGGGGGGGGGGAGGTGGGGGAGTATGTATATTTTCTCAGGAACTGCACATTTCGAAAAAAACAAGTTTGGAAGGAGTATTGTGACTAAAGAATGGGCTAGGTTACTACAAAGAATTCCAAGCAGCACAACTTTTCAAGTATAATTTAACAACAAAAAGAACAAGTACTTGTACATGTTCTATTGTCACCAGGTATGATACCTTAATTTATGATATATGAAACATATGTAACACATTCCACATTCCACGAAAGAAGGCTTAATATTAATATTTATGTTACAAGTTAAGTGATGGTATTTTGGCATCTGAGAATCTATCTCTGGAAGTATGCAATATATTGTCAATTCAAATGTAATGTACATCTTATTTTCTATGCCATGACTAGACCTTATGTCACTTCATAAATCATTGATCTTTTTTTGTTCTGATCACCTGTCTGTTTGAAACCTTTCTAACAATAAGCAATGTAAAGAGAAATCTCATGTTGATCATTTATAATGAGACTTGTACATTATTTGTGCAATACCTTGACTCTTTTCACACCAGGTTCTCCATGAATGCCTGAAGAAATAAAAAGCCATATTATTGCTCATTTATTTTCTTTTTAATTCCAGTTCAGTAGGGACCTAGTCTCCTCCGCAGCCGTTTTTTGGGATGTCACGCAACGCTCCCCCCAAAGAAACGGCTGCTCACATCCGAACAACATTCCTTTCACGAAATTAGCCAATCACCGCTTCCGTTCCATTTTCTAGAACGTTTTCGTGCCAAATTCGCCCTTTGAAACTTGTCCAATCAGGGAATGTTTTTTATCTTTGTATTCCGTCGTGGGAGATGTCACAAATAAACATACAGATTTCCGGCTTTTGTTTAGGGACGCCGAAAAATACCGGCGACACTTGCACGAGCTTTCTATGTAGCTGAAGACTCTTCAAAGTTCAAGTTAATTATTAGAAGCTTTCAACTCAAAAAATTACTGTCTAGAAGGAAGATATCTATTTTAACTTAATAAAGGAACCAGGAAATCAAGTAGCTTCGCTAAATTTGTTGACATCGAGTTCTGAATGCCGCTCTTTCCGACCTGATTACAATCTGTAGGAAGCGTTTGGCCCTTGATTGACGCTTACAATTTGACATTTGGAGAAAATATATAGTCTCATTTATAGCTGAACATAGCGATGAGCACATGAAGCACTTGTACTTAGGACTTTCATTTACAATTTTTTTCGTCCGTCATGATCGTAACCTGCGAACACCACCTATTTTTGGCGACGTGCGGCGTGAAACAAAAGCCAGAAATCCCTCGCGTGTTCGCACCGCAGACCTTTTTGCGCGAAAGCTTACGTCATTCACACTTTGCTATTATGTGATTGGTCTGTTCAACAGAGCGCAAACAAACCACAAACACAAAAGGAAAAGAATGTGGTTCGGATGTGAGCAGCCGTTTCTTTGGGGGGAGCGTTGCATGACATCCCAAAACACGGCTGCGGAGGAGACTAGTAGGGACCCTAAGATCTAAAAATGCATCTATGCACATCAGAATACAAGAAAATTGCACCGATGACTGTTTACAACTATCTGCTCCTACTTCCTGGCCAGCAACATGCTGGAGCAGTTTTGGGAAAGATGATGATAATGATGACGAAGACAATCAAGATGATGAATAAAATGATGAATAAAATGATGATGATGATGATGATGATAATTATTATTACCGTTACTCAACTGTAATAAACTTTTGAGCCTAATAATTAGGTTCAAAACTTTGTTGTTGTTAATTAGGCTCAAAATTTGTTGTGGACTCACTCGGCTGTGCCTCGTGAGTCTCCAAAATTTTGACCACTGTAATGACACATATCGTTGTCAATAAGAGAACAGACCACACTAAACCACATTCGATTTGTTAATTTGAAAATGTAAACATTACCATAAATTTAAAGAGAATTGTGAATGATAAAGCAGAACAGTCAAGCTCTCACCCAGGCCTAACTCCATTTCATCACTGCCCAAAACAAAGGACGGTAGGGATCCTGGCAGACTGCAAGGAGCTAAACTCACACCAATGGTTCCTGGAATAAAGAATACATTACATACTTAACAACAGCTACTGATATGTTACTGAAATATAGGAAAGTTTATGTATCAGTCAAATAGAAACATCAATATCCCCCCAGGTATACTTGAGCATTTGTTGTGCTTGAAGATAAATATATTAAAAGCAGTTTGCTCATGAAAACTTATTAATCACTTTAATTTATATTTTAAGTAATGATATATTAATAGATTCATAGACCTGGGGCACAGTGGAAGTTCTAGCTGGGTAAATGTACATGTATCTAAGAGTGATTTTGTTTCTTTTTTGTGACTCATTTTTACCACATATGTTCTTACTGGGGGGGAGGGGGTAGGGGCCTTTGAATTTGATTTCTGAGAACGATCCAAAGGTGGGGCATCTGAACACAATTTTGGCCCAGGGGATAGAAATTTGACCAACTGAAAACTCAAAATGTTTAATGTCTGAGGAGATGCCATGGATGGTGAAGTTTTGAATTGACTGATACATTTTAAGTCTGCTCCAATGCAAGTAATAACCACGAGACCACCATATCTAAGGGCACTGCACCCCAGTCATAGAGGATTTTCCACATAATCCTAACACATTAGCAGTTGCCCATGCACCATTAAAATAACTGACAAACAAATGTCTTGAAAATAGCATTCAATAATTATTATTGTGTTAATGAACCTGTGCTCAAGCATCTCTCCCTAGTTAAATTAATGTGTTATGCACAATTTATATACGGTCACATACCCATGGCTTGAGCTGCAGATTTTGCCACTCGTGTTATTTCCTCAAGAGATTTACCTTCCTCGGCCAGTGCACCTGCAATCTACAAAAAAAAACATTACACTTAGGCACATAATTAGCACTGTGTAACAGTTTAATATTAGTAGGAGGAGAGCTGGTCTAATGGTGTGAGTATCAGGGATTCTGGCTTTGAGCTAAGGCTAGCGGCATTGTTTTGTTGAGTGTTGTGTTCTTGGACAAGATACTTTACTCTCACAGGTCCTCTCCCCACCCTGGTGTATAAATGTAATGCAGGAGCAGTTTACCCTGCAATGGACCATAGCCTTTTGTACTTTTCTAACAAATCATATGACTTTGACCATGATTGATGTTGGACCAAACCCCTAAGGGTATCTGACCATCTGGAATGGCCACCCCCAGGGGGGGGGGGGGATCTCATATAAAAAGGACAGGGGTGCTTGTCAAAAAATTTGAAAAGAACCCTAAGAGGTGCCAAGATTCTGCTTTGTGGGCATGGCTTGAAAAGTTTTTTCACCTCTAAGCATCATTTTCTATCATGTTTTTTCAGCACAATACCCCAAAAGGTACACCAAAAACTGCTGCTGTGGACCTTTTGAAGCTGAACACCCAAGGGGTTTCAAAACTGGTTTTTTAACCCCTGAGAGGTACGACAACCACCTCGTCCTTTTTATATCGGAGCCCCCCCCCCCCCCCCCCCCGGTAGCCACCTGCAAGTCGCAAGCCTAAACACAAAATACCTTGCCTACCCAGTAGTTTCTTACAGCTCTCCTGAAAATTTGAATTGAAGTTGGAGTCACCGGATGGACAAATTCGCTCATTTGCCTGATATGTACAGTAAACACCCGCGTATAAGAACCTAGAATTTTTGGGTTCAGGCTGAATGGGTTCTTATATTTTGGGGTAGTTTTTCCGAACTCAGGCTGATTAGGTTCTTAGTAGGTTCTTATTTGTAGGAGTTGTCATAGTGATACCATTCAGAGAGCTACTGTAGTACTAGTATGTCATAATGGTTGAACATTTGTATTTTAAACCGCAAAAATGCCAAGCCTTATTTTTTAAACAATAATAAATACAGTATTCTATACTCTGTATTTAAAAGATTTTCAATTAAACAAATCATTTTCATGGTGTTTCTCAGAAATTTCACAATTTCTATCAATTAAAATCCAGTATTTTGGCTACAAAATAAGAGTGTTTTTTTGTATAAGAACCTATTGTTCTTTGCCAGCCTAAATAGGTTCTTATATATTTGGGTATTAAAATGCCCAATTTCAGCCTGTAGGTTCTTAAATCACTAAGTTCTTATACGCGGGTGTTTACTGTATTATCCTCTCCTCAAATCCCAAGTCATTACCTTATGGATAAGTACAGTCCCACAAAGCCCCCTCCTTCCCGCCGTTTTGTCCTTGCTAGTGAGAGCACAGTCTTCTCTGACAACTACCATTTCAACTTTCATTCCCTCGGCTTTAGCCCTCTCCGCCGCGAATCCGAAATTCAAACGGTCCCCAGTGTAATTTTTCACAATCAAAAGTGTTCCTCCGCTATTTTCACGACCCACCGCTCTTATAGCAGCAAGTATCGATTTGGTCGGCGGGGAAGTAAACACAGCGCCCGCTACGGCAGCTGTGAGCATCCCTTTTCCGACGAATCCCGCGTGCGAAGGCTCGTGACCACTACCACCTCCAGAAATGAGAGTGACTTTCCCAGCCTTTCGTAGTTCGTCTACATCCTCGCGAATAATTACGCGGTGATTTTTGAGAAGATTAAGTCCAGGATTGGCAGCAACGATCCCTTCTAAAGCTTCGTCAACTGTATGCAATGGGTCATTGATTAGTTTCTTCGACGTTGTAGGTTTTTCCTCTGTTGCCATCTTGACGAACTTGACTGGCTGAGGCTTGCGCAAAAACTGGAGCTTACGTGACAGCAAGAGCGTGACACTCCAGTGCGTGACACTTTTCTTACATAAAACACCATTCCGCGGTGTATTTACCTACCTTAGAAATTTTCCGTTCGTCGATTCATTAATTTCCTTAATTTCTTAATTTTATTATTGAACTAACTTCAGAAAAAAATCCCGTGTGCTTGTTGCGTGATTCTTTCGTGATCTCCTGATAGGGAACTGTACAAGTCCTGAATTACCTTGTGAATAAGAACAGTCCCACAGAGTCCCCTCCTTCCTGCCGTTTTGTCCTTGCTGGTAAGGGCGCAGTCTTCCCCTACTACCACCATTTCAACTTTCATTCCTTCGGTGACGGCTCTTTCCGCGGCGAACCCAAAATTCAGACGATCGCCCGTGTAATTCGTCACAATCAAGAGAGTTCCACCACTGTTGTGTTTCCCGACCGCCCTTATGGCAGCGAGAATAGACGTGGTTGGAGGAGAGGTGAACACATCACCAGACACAGAAGCAGAAAGCATCCCCCTCCCCACAAAACCTGCCTGTGCCGGCTCGTGGCCACTACCTCCCCCGGAAATGAGAGTAACTTTCCCAGCCTTCCGAAGCTCGTATACATCTTCACGGATAACAACTCGGTGGCCTTTTAACAGTCTTAGTCCAGGGTTTGCAGCAACAAATCCTTCTAAAGCCTCATCCACAACATTCAATGAGTTATTTATAAGTTTCTTTGATGCGTTCATTTCCTTCTCTTCGGCCGCCATTTTGTCAATCGTTGAGGAGAACTGGGCAAGAGAACGCCAAGGTTTGCCTGATCCCGGAGGGGACTCCCACAGGAAAAGAACGGGGGTGCCCGCCGGAAATTTTGAAATGAACCCCTTAATTAGAGGTACCAAGATCCTGTTTTGAGGGCTTGGCTTGAAGTACCCCTAAGAAGTACCAATTCTAAAACAACAAATTATCTGCTGTCATATTTTTTTCGGAGGCTAAACCCTAAGAGATACCAAACCGCTTTTTTAACTCCTAAAAGGTACGACGAGCACTCCCAGCCTTTTTATATGGGACACCCCCCGGGTACAGATACTCCAGTAGTGACACTTTACTATTCCGTTCAGGAGTAAATTACTTTCGAATAGCTTGGCTATTCGTTGCCATTAAAATTTGTCTTTATGTAAAGCTGGAATCAAACGTTTTTCTTTCCAGTAAAAGCTGAAAGTCTGGAAAGAGGTGATACGAAACCCAAAATTGTGAAATTCGGGTTTTCTTGAATTTTGCTGAACTAGCGACGATTGCAAACCCAAATGCTATGAAGTCTGTGTAGCCCACTGTATTTCTAAACTTTCTGTTGCGTTAGCCGTTAATTTGGTATTGTCTGTTCAAATACTTCATTTCCAAAACAAATAATAACGATGCAAAATGACTTCTCGACGCCACTGGCTGCCTGGCATCATTTTTAATTAGGGTGAAAAATAACGATTTGAGTTTGACACCCTAAGGACCGGACGCGAGAGAGTGGCCGAAATCGAGCCCAGTTGCATACATGAGTTGGAAAAGTGTTACTAGCTGAAAGTTGCGGTCCGGATAGCATCGAAACGTAGTTTTTTAATCGTTTTTCATCTTTATCACTAATTTTCACTTTGAAAGGTTTGGACAAACGCAAAAAACGTATATCGGATCTAAACGAAATCTTGCTTTGCGCTTCGGGCGGGACCACACACTTGAAAGGGGCTGGCACTAGTGGTCTACGCACAACCAAAACATTTCCTAAAACTGTAATACAGCAAATAAAATAAATGAGAAAAATGGGTTACACAGAATTACTTGCAATAAATCACGCGAAATAGTTTATATTTCTGGCTGTTCAACGAAGCTTGTTTCACGCGTTCCGTTTATCCGAACTCTTGGGCAAATTACTTGGCAAAATGCAAATTGACTTGGCAACGTAACAAAAAATCAAATCAAATATAGATAGTTGACAGATCTTCTTCCTTGTTCAAAGCCAAAATATAACCGACAGGTGCGTTTTCCCATCATGAACATTTTCTCTTGGGAATCAGATAACAAGAAAATCGATATTAGCTGCTGATTAATTAAAAAATATTCTACTGAAGTTGTTTTTTCCCTTTGGAACATGAGGTAAAAATAGGATTTTCATCTTAAATAACAGTTCCGGTAGCTATTTTAAGATTTTTTTCTCACCAGAATGGCACCAATTTAGAAATATTTCGTGATGGTTTTTTATCACTCGCTCTAAATGATAAATTGAAGAAAACGAACGCCCAAACATAGCATCGGATGACTCACGTACCCCACTCTCCATATTACAGTACTTCGGCTTCAATGTAATTCAAATTGTCCACGATCTTTTTTTTCTTCATCAACTGTGTTTTTCTTGTTGTAAAGTGGTCCTTGCGTAAGTCTTAAGTCAATGTAAGTCTTCTTTTGCAAATAAAGTATTTCGTTTACGCAAGGCAATGCGAATTAATACAGACGTTTTTCGACTTTGTTTGTTTTAGTTTGACAAGCCGGGAAATATTTGTGTACATGTCAAGAAATGTTTTAACAAGTGCCCACTTATTTCAGCAGCATCAGAAGAGAAACGAAAATTAAGTACTGAATTTGGAACCTATCTTAAGTGTACTATTAAATTTGAAGTTATTCGCCTATATTTTTAATCTTTGATGACTAAAACAAAATTGACAGTTCTGTGGCAAAAATAGCTTTAAAAACTTGATAAGCCAACAAACGCATGAAAAAAATCAACCAATCGCTTTCGAGTTTTACTATTGCGGTGAATTGGCTTCCTGTATTTTATGGAAAAGAAAAACAATATAGCTACCGTCCTTGAGAGATTGCTCTCTAAATATGGAGTCCCGTCGTTTGCATAGTACAGTGTAATTGTACACTGAGTTTTACGTTACGGAAGTCTGCGGCCCAAATTAGGCGTTTCGGGTCATTGGCAAAACCGGCTTTGACAGGGCAGAAAGTCGAAGTATTTTGTCACAATTCGATGGCAGTATTCGTTTTGACAAAAGAAATTATGACCTCCTTTTTCCCGGATGTTGGTGGGTGGCAGAGAAATTAGCGTCGTCGATTTCTAAGTTGTTAAATCATCTGAAAGGATGTTACATAGCTGATGTAATCTTTTGCGGACTTCACCAACCCAAAGAGCAGTTGATTTCTAGCAGGCAGATCAAGTCTCCAAAACCTCGCTGCGTTTTCAGGTTTTTCCGGTTGATGCTAGAAGCTAATTTTTTTGGCATGATAATGGAGAACGGATCTTTTCCTCCTCGCTTGACTAATCAGTCCGATCGCAGCAGCACAGTTGAGAAAATATCAACCGCATCTCTGGTTTCTGTCGTCGCGATGGGCTGCACAATGGTATTCGCTATTTTCGGGAACATCTTAGTGATGATCGCAGTTCGCCGCACCAAAAGTCTCCGAACTACAGCCGCCATTCTTGTGGTAAACTTGGCCCTTGTGGACTTATCGATTACGGTCACAATAGTGCCATTTGTTATGACGTTAGCAGTGACACAGGAATGGGTATTGCCTTCGGCGATATGCAAGCTAACGGGTTTCATAAATGCCTTCTTAACTGCGGGTCAAATTATGGCTTTGCTCCACATCAGTGTAAATAGGTACATTGCTGTAGCACACCCTCACGCGTACGAGTCACGTTGTAACAAACAAGGAACTGTAATTACTGTTCTTTTGGGGTGGTTTTATTCTTTAATATGGACTCTACTGCCGTTCTTTGGATGGGGCAAGCTCGGCTTCATACAAGGCACTCTATTTTGTAATATTGTCTGGTCCGAAGAAATGTCATATGCGATTACCGTGCAGGTGATGTGTTACTTTATACCGTCAATTCTGGCTGGTTTTCTTTACATAAACATTTACAAACATGTTCGCTTGCAAGGCAAGCGGATATTTGAGAAAACGATGAGTTTAGAATTATCGCAGAGAGAAGTCAAAGATCGGACTGAATCTGGCAGAAGCAACAGCGAGGCGGGAACTCCACGAGCTGTTAGGAGTGTGACTTTTGATAACCTCGCTGCGTCAATAGATGACATTGCCGCATCAACAGATAACATCACTGCATCTAAAGACAACATCACGGAAATGGGATTTTCGGATCTCAGAAACACGTCTACCTTGTCTCGCGCGAAACGAAGCAGACGACGTAAACTTATGGAAACGCGTGTCACAAAGATGCTTCTCGCAGTCGTCATGGCGTTTGTATTTTGTTGGATTCCGCGAGGAATCGCGAACCTCTGGGCGATCTTCGAGGGCCGCGAGGCTGTCCCGCGCGCGCTGGAGTACAGTTCGACAGTGTTCGTGTTTTTCAACGCGGCAGTCAACCCTGTGCTGTACGGGGCGCTGCATCAAGATTTCCAGCGTGCGTTTCGGAGGATAATTTGTTGTGAACCAAGCTTGAACCGAAGTAGGGGTGCAACCAATGTGAGTGCTTCTCTGGGGTAACAGGGTTACAGAGCGGAAGTAAATTAGAGAAGCACCTCTCACATACTGAGTATGAGGCGAAAAAACCAACTCCCTCTAAGATTAAATTTTATTTAGAATAGATCTGGTGGTAGGCATTTCCACAAATATCACGTAAAATCGCCCAAATATCTTTCCGGAAGTTCTCAAACAATCTCCTTAATATCACAAAAAACATTCCAAATATCTCGGAAAACCTTCGAAATAGCTCTTGTGTGGTAAAAATACACCGATTTTGAATCACTTAGGCCAAAATGTGCAAAAGTTTCTTTCAGTAGTCGACTTTTCTAGGAAGATCGAGAGGACCTCTGCTCGCAGGGTAACGAAGAAGATTCAGGCGCTTCGATGTTACCGGCATCCGCCATGAGAAATTGCTGCCCTAGCGCTCTTATTGATATGGATGTAGTTTGCAAGTGAGAAATCGCTGAACTGTATCGTTTCTAGCATAAAACTGAGTCTTACTTCAAGAAAATAGCGAGGAAAACACAGGGCTAGGCCCAAAAACTCTGAATGTTTTTAAATATCCCCAAATTTTCTAAATATCTTAACATTTTCTAAATATCTCGGAAACTTCTAAATAACCCAAAAAATATCTGAATATTTGTGGAAAGGTCCATCTGAATATTGGGTTGATAACGTATTCCGGTGCCCGGTCCCGATTCTAATGATTGTGTCACAACCAAAGCAGTTACATCTGTCCAATCACAACAGACACAAGTAAACAATCAGAATTTGAATAGAAAAATAATATAAAAAAAAATAAGATGAAACCGGCGCCGGAAAGCCCGGGAAGTGCTCCGAACGCAAGCCACGAGTGGTTAGGTTTTGCTTCTGATTGGTTGAGAGATGCAGCATGTTTGCTGTAATTGGTCAGAATACTTTTCCCGCATTTTTTTTTACCAATCAAAGGTTTCATATTGACAGCCGAAAATCATGTCCTTGCTTTGGTTTTGCTGGGCTCTTTGATTGTCAATGACAATGTCAATACCACAGTTTGACTGAAGAACCACACACAACATTACTTTGAAAGTAAAAATGACAAGACGATCTTTATTGTACCGATAAAGTATTACAAAGAATAAATTATATTTTGCTTCTCCCAGAAGAGATTGCTATTCCCGTGGATTCTTGGATCGTAGGAAAAAACCTATTCTGCAGGTCAAAATGCGCTCTTTTAATAAACAAATTGAGAGCGTTTTAATTTTTTTAAATTTCATTCTTTATCTTCGTCTGATAATTGAACTACTTTGCGAAGAGAAAAATCTCTTGGTCCCTCAAAATAATTCAAAAATATATCTTGTTTGTGAAATGAATGCACATTTCCCCCTTGTTCCCCAACGCCTATCCTCCCCCCCCCCCCCCGTAAGCCCCTCAAAGACATTCCAATTCCACCCACCCCCACCCTTCCCCCAAAAAAGGCCCTAAAAAGATGTCATTCCAGTCTCTCGTACTGGCGTACTGGCGAAATCTGATTGGTAAATAAGCATGCTTCTACATCACGCCATCTACACGAACGATAGGGGGGTACTGCACGGGTTTGTTGTAATCACAGTCGGCGGTGCTGTTCATGCAGTTAATTGGATGCGGCTCTGATTTATTCAGGCACAACTCAACATAGCTTAACATCTGAGGAGAGTCCTAAAAGACAAAACAGCGAGACATGTTTGAGTAATCGAGAAACTTTTCCTTATGGGCTGTGTGTTCACAAGACCGATTGGAGTGGCCAGCAGAGCAGGCGGTTTAGCCGTGCAGCGCGTGGAAAGTAAACGCCTGTCGCTCTCGTCTCGCGCTCTGCGTTTCGCGCTTCGCGCTTTGCACCAGCTCAACTGCCTGTTCTACAGCCCACGACTGGAGTGGAAAATAGTAACTGAATAAAGGCTGTTTTATCAGCATTCCCATATACAAACTGGCAAAGGCTAAAAATGCCCTCCATTGCAACACTCCAACGTTTAGCGATTAAACTGAAAATTGCCATGTTCCTCCCCTCGCTTGTCGGAAAAAATGTCTTCACGAGATAAAATTCGTGTCAACAGATTTCGCGTAAACTGAGCAAACAAAACAACTGATAACGCCTGAGAAAAAAATCGGCCAGTTGTTCTGAGGCTTGAAGACATTCGTCCAAGTAAAACAAATCAGTCGCACTTGCCAAGTGTCCGTGCCGACAGACTTCTTCTTACAAAAACAAGTAAAAATGTCGAGCGAGCGACAGAGGCAACGTGCGAGAGAGAAAAATTAACGCCCGGGTGCATTATTTCTCGTGTGTTTACGCGTGCGCCACGTCCACGCTACGCCGGAGGAATTTGAAAAGGCAACAATCACCGGTCGTTTTGTATTTGTGTTTGAGGAAACTAGAGCAGGAAAAACACATTTATTTATTTATTTATTTATTTATTTATTTATTTATTTATTTATTTATTTTTTATCCTGATACCATCGTTTTCGAAAAGCTCCGTTTTCAAAATGTTTTCTGTCCACTCTAAATCGCAAAGCCGGCGTTTTCAAATTCCTCCGGTTTGAAGGGTGTTTTCGTGACGGATTAATGTGGACGGTAGGCCTAACCAGAGAAATAGAGCCGCGTTTTCGAATTCCTCCGGCGCTAGTGTGGACGGTACCTTACACCCCACAACAATGTACAACCATGCGTTAACTTCACAGGCGATCAAATGTGCACACCCTAGGAGAGAGAAGATGTTCTTACCTTAATAGGCAGACAATAAACTGTGGGATGAACTCCGTAAGCGTCCAAAAGAGCACGCTCAATATCCTTGACCTGCAAAAAAATGTAAAAATGTGAGACAAATCTGTAGGATTATAAACAACCTTTGGCTGGACAATTTCCGAGTCTTAAATCTTAAAGGTCGGACACACTAGGGGGCATGCTGCAGGGACATGAAGCGGTGACATGTTGCAGCGCCCCGGGGGAATTCCAGATAAACAGGGTGGGGGACGGGGTGGCTCGTAGGAAATTTTGAAAAGAACCCCTAAGAAGTACTAAGATCCTGTTTTGTGGGCGTGGCTTGAAATCTTTTTCACTTCTAAGAGATACTAATTGTAACACAACACATTATCTCCTGTCATATTGTTTTCGGCCCAATACCCTAAAAGCTACCACAAAAGCTTCCGCTGTGGACCTTTTGAGACTAAACACCCTAAGAGGTACCAAAATTGCTTTTTAACCCCTTAAAGGTACGGCAAGCACCCCCGTCCTTTTTATATCGAAGTCCGCCCCCCCCCCCCCCCCCCGAGGGTTGCAGTGACAGATTTCCTCATAAAACAATTTTGTGACAAAGTTCTTTCCCGACAGCATGTTGCACGAAATTCACCAGGTTTGAATCCGTCCGTCATGAAGCAGGGAGAAAATGACCTTAGGTTTTCATTGTTGCATCGTGTGCACGGCTCTAGCAAACTGTCTCCGCTACAATATAGAAATGAACCAATATCTGCATCGGGTGCACCAGCTTACGTACTGTCCCCGCAGCACGCGTCCTATGTGTCAAATATGGTAAGTGGCGGAGATTACGTGCGACCTTATTCTGACAAAAAAAAGAGAAGTCCTGTTGTACCTGGTAAGCCTTCTCTTTAGATGGTACAATTCCGCTCTGTTGTAGGACACTACAAACAAACAGACAAACCAACACATGAAAGGATAGCAAGTGCAGTGTTATGCAGAAAGCAGTGGTAAACTCGAAAAGCAAAACAGTAGTACGTTTTATGAAATAACTGAGCTACTACGCGTACTCTCATTGGTCGATAGGTGTGTTTAGATGAGAGTATGTAAAAACGGTCGTGACGTTTTAGATTCGCTCGTTTTTTGGAGAATTATTTTATAAAAGCAATAGAACACTTTTTCCGTGTTTACATAGCCTCATCTAAACACTCGGGGGTTGGCAAAATTCTCGAAAGTTATGCAAACCCGAGACATAGTCAAGGGTTTGCATAACTGTCTCGAATTCTCCGAACTCTCCTTGTGTTTAGATGAGGCTATGTAAACACGGAAAAAGTGTTCTATTGCTTAAATAGATGACTACATGAACTGATAACCACTGAATCAACGGGATATGAATCCAGATCTGGCTTAATGAAATGCTGGTCAGGTAGGTTCATCTTAATGAGATACCAAATCATGCCGTCACGTTGGTAATGCGGGATTTTGAGGGAGAATAATAGCCCTAGATATAAGCGTGATATTACCCGGAGTGTTAGGCGATATGTTCACTTCACTATAACACACTTCTTTCTTAAAATTCCAGATTAAAAATCCAAACGATAACGATCAATTAATGACAGTGATTTATTGAGCTCTAACAGTTGAATCTGCTACTATAGAATAATAATCCATAGTTACACACCACAATAACTTCTTACCTAAATATATCATACTTGACATTTAACGACAGACAGACTTCAAAGTACTTGTGTTCTGAGTCTAGGAAAGGAAGATTGGTTGAACATGTGCCATGCTTTTCCCATTCATGTTTCCTTTGTAAGAAACAAAATGTCAAATATTAAGGTGTGGAGGGTTGTGAGGAATACATATCTACACACCTGTACTGTTCAGTGACTTAGCCTGGAGGCTCTCTAAATGAAAGTTATTCTGTTCAGTGTTGATTGCTTGGTAGAAATGTACATGCGCATCTGCTTTTTA
This sequence comes from Orbicella faveolata, assembly GCF_042242905.1. Classification (NCBI taxonomy): domain Eukaryota; kingdom Metazoa; phylum Cnidaria; class Anthozoa; order Scleractinia; family Merulinidae; genus Orbicella; species Orbicella faveolata. The sequence goes on along the minus strand of NW_028301552.1, from coordinate 34,767,952 downwards.
ATACACTGACTGACAGACAGTTGACAGGCAGGTTGGCTGGCTGGCTGACTGGCAAACAGACAGATATACTAGTCTGGCAGAAATTGAGCCAGGTAGGTAGGCAGGTGGGCAGACAGACAGGCTAGCAAACAGACAGATAGACAGACAGGCAACCTGACAGGCAGACAGGTTGACTGGCAGGCAGACAGACACACTGACATAAATGTAGGCAGACATGCAGGTAGGCTGGCAGAGAGACAGACTGACAGACAGGTAGGTGGTCAAATAGGTAGGCAAACTAGCTGGCAGGCAGGCTGACAGAGACAGATGGACAGACAGGTAGCCAGACCAGTTGGAAGACAGACAGTGAGACAGACAGACAGACAGACAGACAGAAAGAGAGATAGACAGGCAGGCTGGTAGAGAGTCAGACTAAGTGACATGAAACTAAACGACAGTCAGACAAACAGATAGACAGACTGACTGACTGTCTGGTGGATAGACAGTCGCATTGAGGCATATCATTATATTACTCACTTTGGCGGGTAGTTGGTTGCATCTTTGATATGCCTTAAAGTGACAGCGCGATGCAGTATAATATGAGTTCTGCCATCGTAAATTATGTGCCAAGTCATTATTTGGCTGTGTGACCACGTAATGTGGTTCGATCCAGTCAAGGACCCATATTTCACCCTTGCTCACCATAGAGTCTCAAGTAGCTCAGTGGCTAGAGCATGAAATGATCATGGAGGGTTGTGGGTTCAAATCCCATATAACTAGAACTCAGGTTTTTTTCCAAGTTGATGCTATTTCTCCATTTAATATTCCTTAAATTATTTTTTTAGTTTTGTTTAATTTTTGTTTAAGTTTTATTTTTTACTTAAAATATTTCTTTTTTTAAGGGTCCTACTGAAAGCCCCCATGGTGAGTTGGGTTCCCTGATAAACATAATTGTTGTTGTTGTTGTTGTTGTTGTTATTATTATTATTATTACTATTATTATTATTATTATCACTATCACTATCACTATCAATCACTCTCACTCTCACTCTCACTCTCACTCTCACTCTCACTCTCACTCTCACTCTCACTCTCACTCTCACTCTCACTCTCACTCTCACTCTCACTCTCACTCTCACTCTCACTCTCACTCTCACTCTCACTCTCACTCTCACTCTCACTCTCACTCTCACTCTCACTCTCACTCTCACTCTCACTCTCACTCTCACTCTCACTCTCACTCTCACTCTCACTCTCACTCTCACTCTGACTCTCACTCTCACTCTCACTCTCACTCTGACTCTCACTCTCACTCTCACTCTCACTCTCACCCTCACTCTCACTCTCACTCTCACTCTCACTCTCACTATCAATATCACTATCACTATTACTTATTGAATTTTTTTTTAGGATCCCACTGATGATATAACTTTCAAAAACAACAATTCATACCAAAGCTCAGCTGCATCAGGGGAATCATAAGATGGCCACTGTAAGTCCAGTTTTGGTTTCAAATCCTGAAAATAATAAACACTAAGTCTTAAGATTATTATATCTTGTGTTTTCTAGTAAGAGACTTTTAACATGCCAGAGGTCTTCAGCTTAGGTTACCTCTATGTCTCCCACACTAAAAGGCCATGAGCTATTACAGTACACTGGTTTGTGTTCTTCACCAACAGTAGGCCTGCAAGAAAAACATTCATTCAATTCTGATGCAGCTTCTTTCTCATTTTACACTGACCAGCTATTGCACAATTGTAACTTGGAGTCAAACAAAGTAGACATTTATCAGTGGTGGATCTAGGGAAGGGGCCTGGGGACCCCTGACCCCCCCCCCCCTTATTTTGGGTAAAAAATGAAGAAATCACAGAAGGAAGAAAAGCCGGCAGGGCAAGCAAACAACCCCCCCCCCCCCCCACCCCCTTAGCTCAAGGTCTGGATCTGCCACTGTGTACTTCACACAATCAGAAAAATCTCGATTGATAACAGGCCATATGGTGGTTACATTACACAGGATAAAAATAAAATTACGGTAATGTCAAGTACGTAATTAATACAGGATTAATAAACTCCTTTTTTGCTATTGACTCCATAGTGTAAATGTAACTGCCAGATAATTTTTTACAGGCTTGGAATTCATCAAGACATAACCTGCGGCACATTAAATCATACCACAATCCATGGATTGTCCACCTTGTAATTCCCAATGGCACACAACTTTTGTTCTTCACATTGCCCTTATAGGGGAAGAAAAATGGTGTACTTAATTAAGGAAATGACAGAACTGCGAGGACTAAGAATTTATTTACACCTAACTTGCCCTTCATTACCAGAAAATATCTTTTCATTAGCGCCCAAAAATCAGTCATTACAATGAATGTGTAATCATGCTTTAAAAGTAAACAAGCGTTTTAATTTTAGAGTAATCAATAGCGATTTTTACCTAGAGAGGAACATTCATTAAAAGGCACATGTAGTTTCACTTTAATGGAAATAACAATCATTAAAGATCATGTAGCAACAATATTGCTTCCTCTTAACTAATGTTCATTTATGAGAAAAGAATTTCATTAACAACAAAATATCATTTAATATACGATGTTAAACGGCAACGAGATAAGTCTAATGTACTTTTATGCATATCCTTCCATATGCTCCCTGCTAAGACATCGTGGTATATAGGTTTGCATACACCTAAACCATTGGGCACACTTTCCAACTGTTACAGTGTTGGTATCTCTGCTTCCTATTCTTAAAAGAATTTGTTGACAGTGGTTTCCTAGAGGATTATACCGTGCCATCTTGCCTCTTGCATATCGTTTAGCTGTTGTTGAACTGCAGAGCAACCCTACGCTCCATTCTAGGAGAAGATTTTTATGCAGTGGTTTTGCTTTGTATTTAAATGTCCCCTAGAACCCACAGGGAATTTGATGCAAAAATTCTCACCAAGCAATCCATTGTAATTGAAATTTTATTTGCAAAATTGAACATGAATTCAAAATATATGAATCCTCATTCCCGCAAAAGAATGTTGTTTTCATAAAAACACTATTAAAATTAGTCTTAAAGAATTGTCCTTTCGATGCAAATTGCGTTAATGAGTATCACACAAATTAAAATGGTTTGCATCTTATTTAGCTAAACTGATTTTAAATGCTATTGACCAATACTTTCGTACTAATGAAAATGTATTTCCTGGTTATGAAGGGCAAAAGGTGTATTTGTAACAATTCCAGTTTAAGCTCACACTTACAAGTGCATATTGGCATTGCGTCTGAGGCCACCATTGAGTGAAAACAAACAGATTGAAGTCGGCACCATCATCATATTCTGTGCTGCTGATTATAAAGGCTTAGGTCAGAGCAAGTCCACTCAACCATTAAGATCAACAGAGCCACATCACAAGGCTTAAGCAAATGCTTCAATAGATCTTTGCAAGTGGGGGGTGGGGGGTATGACCATGTAAGAGGAAAAGGGTTGATTGCTGGAAATTTTGAAAAGATACCCCCCCCCCCCTGAAAGACTGTCCATGGGAGGGTCAGGGCTCCCATATAAAAGGGATGGGGATGTTTTTTTGGTATCTCTTAGCGTGTTCAACCTCAAAAGGTCCACAGTGGGAGCTCTGCAGTACCTTTTAGGATATTGGACCAAAAAAATAGGACAAGAGATAACGTGTTATGTCAGAATACTGGTACCTCTTAGGGGAGAAAAAAATTTCAAGCCACTCCCACAAAACAGGATCTGGGTACTTCTTAGGGGTTCTTTTCAAACGTTCTGACGAGCATCCCAGTCTTTTTTAGTGCCACCCTGGGACTGTACCCCTCCCAATGAAGAACACATGGGAGACAACATCTACAAAGAGCTGGCCCCAAAACATGCTATGTGCCATGACAATGACATATTATCACCTCCCTCCCTTTTTTCCTCATTTGGAGTGGGGAGTGGGGGTGGGGGTGGGGGATGAGTATGGCTACACAAGCACAGATGTAAAGGTATGAGGAAATTGATCACCCTTGTCACTTTTTATGGGGTCCTTCCTTAGGTTGTTAGGCAGCAAGACTTGACTACGGTTTCCATTCCATGACCCGAGTAGCTGCCAATTCCCCTGTGTGCAGTAATAGGTATATGGTAACCCATAAATTGCACAGTTTTACCAAACTGAAATAGTTAACAGTGTAATTAATACGACTATAAACCATATATCAGCTTACAAAGGGACGCGGAAATAAGCTCATTTCAGGTGACATTAGTCTATACCTAGGATACAAGATATTATCAAAACTAGAACAAACCAAACGTAGATGAGAAGGGTAGTAATAATTCTCTCACTCTGTCTGTAGATGTTACTCTGATTTCAACTTACGATGTGTAAATGTATGTCGTAAGCTTATGCGATTGTCTGTTTCTGCCTGGCCTCCTGCAGCTCCGAGTTTCTTTTCTTCCATACGAAAGTGGCTAGGAGACGTAACACCGCTTGCGCGCTCGTTTGTAAAACACTCCGATAAGTGAAATTTTTAATTAATATTTGATTATAAGCTTATTATCGGATGCGAGAAACAGAAAAAGTAACAATACCTGAAGAGTCTGAACGAGGCGACGTTCAGACACAGCAAAGCTATAAAGATCAAAGGCACAAACATCGTTCCTACAAAAGATTAAATTTTCGTAAATTATTCCATGGCCAAATAGACTTTTAGACCAGCGGAAAAGTAAGCTTACGTAACGAAATTTTCACAATGAATAATTGGAATATTACTTACCTCGCAGCAAACTCACTGACACGCAGAATAGGTCTAAGGTTCCTTGCAGACGATATTTGATGCGCTCACGTGAGTTGTGCATGGAAAAAATTTCGCCGAAATGTCACTGACATCTTCAACCTTCCATTGTTTACGCGCAGCGAGATGTACCACGTGGCTATTCACACGCTGGAGTCTGGGCACTAGAAGTACCGTTGCTGTTGTTGATTTCAAGCAAATGGTGGAATACTTAATTTCGTAAAAAACGCTGTGAAATCATGGCTGAGAGCTTCGACTTCACGGAAGAAGAGATCAAAAGAAAGCTAGAACAGCTTGGCTATTCGAATATACCAAGTGACAAGCTAAGACTATTTCAAAGAGGTTTGTTGTCGTTACTTTGTACATTGAAGTTCTTGGGGCTTTGATCTATTTTATGAATGATCGATCAATGCAATTTTGAATACTTTGGTGACCCTTTTTGGGTTGTTTTGATTATACAGCTTAATTTGCAGTGTACATGCTAGAATATAAGTTTAAAGTGACTTTGAAGAAACTTTGTTTTTAGATCTCAGACAACTAATTGAATCGGAGAGAGCGAGCTCCAGCGAGAGCAGGCATCTTAGAAGTCAAGAAACGCCATCATCCGTCAGTGGCAGCTATTATACTGACAGTTACTTAGAGGGAAGTAAAGATGAAACCTCTTCATCTTCAAATGGTATGCAATGTATACTAAATAAAGGATCGTCAATCAGTTTGAAACTTTTTTTTTTTACAGTGATCATGATCTGAGTCTAATTTCTCCTTAAAATAGTAACACAATGTAAGGGTACAGGTAGTGAGATAATTGGAACTGATCATGAAGGAACAATAATGATTACTGAATAAATAAGTTACTTAAAAGATCAGCTACCAGTAAAGATACGTTTAGTCCTGTGGAGTAATTAAATAGTGTGTTGAGCAGTTAGACATAGTTATCCCAACAACACAAATCATGAATAAGCCTGACTACAACACAGTTTTAAAAGCTGAAAATTATTGATGTCCTGACTGTGTAATTCTTCTTATTATTTAGTTTTTGACAGTAGCAAAGAACGGCACCATGTGAATGATAGTTACAGATCCCCTTTGGAGGACACTGTTTTCCCTAGGACAAAGTCTGCACCAACTCTGACAAAGGTATTTTTAAGTCTGTGAATCAATGAACAGTTTAAGCAGTGAATATGACAATGTTTTCATCAGCGATTCATGCACATTTCTGCAGTGTTTTATTTATTTTCTCTTTCGTTGGCACATACCAACAGACCACATGTACAGTAGAATCCTGATTTTTCAAACCTCCAAGGGAATCTACAGTAAAATTGGTTGGAAAAATCAGAGACGTTGAGAAATTGGGGGTAAAATTACAGTGTTTGACCGAGGAGAGGGAAATGACTGTTGGTGTGAGTTATTGTGAGGATTGGGAGGATCAGAAATTGAGGGCATGAGAAAATAATCAGGATTCAACTAAGTGTGTACTTTAAACGGTTTGCTGCCCAGCCGGTGTCAAACGTGTACATTATAGAGCCTATGGGTTTAAGACTTACAATGAATTAGACTCTGTACAGGGTCGAACCTGTTTGAGATGCTCTGATAAAAGACCCAATTGGATATTCCCATCTAAAGATAATATTGGAGTATTCCTACATCAATTTCTTTCTTTCCCTCTTTTCTATTTACTCTTAACTCTTACAGCATGACTCCCTGGAAATAAGAATTAGAATAAGCTACCTGCTACGAGAACCCTTGCCCACTCCTGGCTTGGAACTTTCCACTTTGGTTTTGCCTGTCTTACTTATGATACTGTAATATTATTTTAATGCATTTTTCTGATCACTTCAAACTAATTTGTTGTTATGTTAGATAAGTCATCACCCTTTTGGCAAGGAGAATTTACATCACCACCAAGCAAATCCTGGGCTAGTAAGAGGAGAATCAAGTTCCACAGCCAAAAGTTCTCCTCAGTCTGAGCAATCCAGACCAAGCAGTAGGAATATCAAGAGAAAAGTATTGAGAAGAAGAGATGGTGAATCCAGAGTGTTTGATGAATCATTTGCAAGTACTGATTCAGGTATGTTCAAATTTAAAAATGTAATAATTACATTATTATTTAAATTGTTTAGAGTACAACTAATGCATTGTATTGCAAAGAAATGGTAACTAAAGTTGTGAAATCTTATTTCATTTCCTGTGAATTGTACTTTTCTTTATTTCATCATCTAGTTTTTGATTTCCTTGTATAATGTATGTACAGTGAAATCAGTCAATTGACACTTCCTCCTAATATTGAAGTCATAAATTAGCACACCTAATTTAATTATAGTAACTAATTAATTAGAAAAAGAAACAAACAATGAAATGTTTTGCTTCTTTTTCAATGATTTTAGCTGCCATTCATGTATTATAAGTTACCAAACCCTGTTGATTTTAGTCACAGATATATCTGAATTGGAGCAAAGACTTAGAGACCTTCCAGTCAACACAACAGGTGAAATTGATGAAGCAGATGTCATCAGCGTACAGAGTGAAGGATCCACGGAACCTACTGACTACCGACCATGGGAAAATTATGCTGACAGAGCATTACCCTCCTGTGAGTAGTACTGAAGTTCCTAACACATTTTTGAAGGGATGCTTCTTTGGAATGATTCTATTTGGTTTTTAGGGGTATCCAATATTATTTGGTATTGCAGAGACCCTTGTAGGTTAGCATTGTGATTGTCATCTTCATCTTCATCATCATTATCACCATCATCATTGCTTTTCGAGCCAGTGGGCACAATTAAGGCCCATAACAACATTTGTGGTCATAACACCCGAGAGTTATTTTTCTTTGGCTCTATTGTCCAGATTTCATAATCAATTATGTATAATTGAATTTTCTTAAAAATATGGCAATCCAAGGGATAATATAGTACTGTAGGTTGGATAATATATTCCCCGAACTTAATTATTTTTTTAAAAAATCAAGGTGAAAAAGGTATTGTTAGGAGCAACAATATTATTATATTATTAAACAGTATTTATCTTGTAATTTCCTTGCAGGTAAGCAAATGAATGTCAGTTATAAATTGTAAATGTGAGAACAATTGCAGTAAGTAGTCAAAAGTTACTGAGAATTGATGGGATGGTTAAAATGTTGATAGACTTCTCATCTCCTTGCAGTTATTCGTCCATCTACTCGTCACCCTCATACACGGCAATTGAAGAAATCTGATCCTGTTTCAAGGTTGGATTTTAATTATTAGATGAATTTTTAATTATTTGAATGGTTAACTGTTTGTGACCAGAGAGTATTATACATTGTGTGCAGTTGCTAAAATTGCAGTGACATGACGTACATTATTCTTTTAACACATTTGACTGCAGATATCACCAATTTAAGTATGAATGGCAAGCAAACAAGGCACCAGGGGAAAAAAGTCACAAAAATCTGCGTTGGAATGTCAGGGTTAGTAATGATTTGATTATCAGTGATCTTTCAGTTCTGAATGCTTGGTTGCTATTAATAATGTATTTGTATTGACAAGGCTTGACTGAAAGTTTGGTACTTAGCATACATGTGAAAAGGACTAGTCTAGTCTTGTACTTTCAGAGAGGAATCTCCTTGGGTTTGAAAAGTATACATGGTCAGTTTGATTGTTGTGTTGTCCTGTGGTTGTTTCATAAGCCCACCTATACAGATGAGTATTTTGGCTGCTTAATTAGCTCTGTTCATCTCATTGATCTGAACACATTTAGAAGCCAAAACATCAATAATAATTGTTGGTCTTTGCATTTTCCAGGGAAAAATGTTGCAGTGTGACGTGTTTGAGGTTAGTCAAATTGGGCAATAACTGTACTTCTGTTACTATACTGTAATCTCCTTACGGTATCAAGACTTTTCTAAGCCAAGAGGTGATGTTAATAAAGGAAATGAAATCATCTTGGCAGCATCGTCTTGTTCTGACACTAAATTATATTCATGAGCAATAAAGAACATGTTTCAGGGATAGTACACTGTAAATTAGATCTCCTACAACCACCCAGGACCTTGAGATAAAAGTCTAATAATTTATTATTATTTAAGATCACAATTTACAATGCATAGACTACTTTCATAAATGGTGGCTAATTATAAATTCTTTTGCAAGTATTATTTTGAAGTTGGTAATTCAAAAGAATTTTTACTCTGAAACGAGGTCAGTAAGGCTAATTTAAATGCATACAAAAGAATTTTAAATTGGCAGCCATTTATGAAAAGGGTCTATTTTGTGAATTGTCTTTTACTGTTTTATAAATATTGAGTTTTTCACCCTACTTTTAGTAATTCTAATTCAATCTTCTACTATTTTTCTTTCAATCAGAAACCACAACATAACTTTGTTCCCAACAAATACGTAGTTCCAACAGATAAGAAGAGGCAAGCATTACGCTGGGAAGTCAGATCAAGTTTGGCAAGAGTTTAATAGTAACCAGTGATACACTAAATAAATGTGATTAAATATTTAACATACACTAATTGTTGTCAAGCACAATTTCCAGTTACTACATTAAAATGAACAATTTACTCACACAGTCACCTAGGCTAGGTTAATTATAAGCACATTGTCACATGTATACATATTTGATTGTAATAAATTATTTCACGTACTGCAGAAAGTTTTGGCTTGTTTTTTTTTGTCAGCTTGGGGTTATGATATGGGTGAACCTTTTCAGGTGTTAAACCCCGGGAGACGGGGAACTCCATGTGAAAAGGTTTGGGATGCTCGACTTGCTCAGGGGTATAAATTGAGGATTCTAGTTTCACTTAGGGTGTCACTGATGACAAAATGTCACTATTTTTAGCTGTCAAAGCATCTTTTAGGGTGCACTCAAAGAAATTATAGTAATATAAAAATGCTCTTATTTCTGTTTTTGGGCCTGGTTTCTGCTGGTCTTTTAAGTCAAGTCTAGTATCACAGGCTCCTTTCCTGAACAACAGCTGGTAACCAAGCGTATTCCATTTAAGTGGTATCTTTTACAGGTCAGATAAGGCCCGAGCCACACCCAAATTGGTCTCCTTTAGGGGTTTGATTCAAATTTTAGGATGAGTATCCCCAATTTTTTTGTATCGGAGTTTCTCCAAGGGGGGTTAAACATCAGACCTTCATACCTCCTTCAAGGTGAAAATTAATGCCAACCAAAAACAACTATAACACTGTGTTATCAATTTTGTTTTACTAACAAACTGCAATATTATTTACACAGTGATCACACTGGAAAAAGGAAAAACTAGTCAAACTGATTTCTAAGTATTCTGTCATCCTCACAGTAATAATCTTCCAGCTCCTGGACAGCATCTAGGGTTAAGATGATATTCCTTCGGAGTAATATTGTGTAAACATCCAATTCTAGAAATGGAGACAAATAAATTAGTTTATGACAAGAATTTTTTGTCATATGTATCAACTTTTTGCAATTATTGGCTTTGAAATTATCAACATTTTTTTGACAACACATGCACACACACAAACACACACACACAAAAAAAAAATTGTAGGAGAATCAAACACCAAATGGATACATCCCTAGTGATATCAAATAAAATAAAACCTGTCAATTTTTAATGTTGAGTTGATTTTCATTGTGGGCGAGTACAGCCCAGAAACTACTGACAACAGTCCATTGTTTAACTAGAGTTCCTATTCAACTTGATTTTCTCATTTGGAATACTGTGCAATGAAGCATCAAACAATGAGCTGTCACAAAAATTTGCTGAAGTAAGTTAGTGCCAGGGCTTGAACCTAGACCTCTTGATCCAGAGTGCAGTGCATTAACTATTACCCAGGCAACCATGTCTTGCACTCTTCTGACTATTAGCATCTAAAGTAGCAGCCATTCTGAGCTTTGCAGAACTGTCAACTAGAGTATGTGCAGTCCTGATGTACTACCAAATTCTCAGAACAAACTATGAGGAAAATGTATGGAAAATGGTAAGGGGAATTGATGGTTTGAGCTATGGACTAAGGCTTATTAAGAACATACTTTTCTGACATAGCACATCAACTCTCTCCATCTCTGCAGCGGCTTCCACTAGAATTTCATTTTGTTTGCTGTAGGAAAAGAAAAATACAATGTGTTACTGCTCACAAATTTGCAGCATCAAACAGCATTGCCTGTATGATGACTGTTGCTGCTAGCTATAGGTACACTGGCAAGAGTAAAGTACGCACACTGATACTCATGAATGCCTCTTTGCACATCCTGTTTTTTATCCCCCTGTGAGAGACATCTAACAGTAAGACTCAACCCCCAAACTTCTAAAACTGATGCATCAACTCTAGGGAGACATTGATGTTTGTTTGGTTACTGCACCGATTTCACTTTTGCCCTGCGATACCATAGTACGATAGTTTACTTTTGTTATCTTGTTAATGAGTAAGATAAATATCTAATCCAGTCCAAACAATTTGCTTTAAGATAAATTATTTTATTATAAGTGGATTAGATTTTGTTATCAATTGGTAAAAGGGATCCATAACAACTTACGAATCAACAAGGACAGCATCTGTCCAGCCTCTCTTCTCCAGAAGTGGAATTAAATCCTGCAATTTAGAGAACAACAAGTCCTCATTCACTCATGCATTCATTCATTCATTCATTACTAAACAGAAACAAGGTTCTACACAGTCCTTCAAATTTGTTTTCTTCTCTTATCTTAGGTGGTGGCCTCATGGTCAGTGAATGCAACTCTGGATCAAATGGTCCAGGTTCAAGCCCTGGCTGAGGGCATTGTGCTGTGTGTTTAGGAAAGACACATGACTTTACTGTAACAGTGCCTCTCTCCACCAGGTGTATAAATGGGTACAACATTTAATACTGAGGGTAACCCTGCAATGGACTAGCATCCCATCCAGGGGGGAGAAGAAATATTCCTGGTCATTTCATGCCACAGAGACCAGGATAAGCTCTGGCCTGATGGGCCACTTGGCTTGTATGTAGACTTAACCTTTTTTTCACCCTTTTTGATCTAAATGATGGATTCATGAATACAATGGCATGTGACATGTTTAATGAACAGCTCCAGAAAATCTTCACTGGAATTCTAGAGGGGTGGGGAGATGAACCATTAGACTTCCTATGAGGAGTAGGCCTGAATATCTTATCCTGTTAATCCCTTTCTCCCAAATTTCAATGGAACCCTCAGTCTATCAATATATGCCCAATGATAACGAAGAAAGCATGCTCATTAACAGCTCAGCTAGCCATTAAGCCACTTTGCCCTCCATGATAGGGTGGAGTTTTCACTTCTTTAAAGTCCTACCGTATTTCAGACCTCCAAAAGAATAGGTTATTACTAAAACTAAGCACGTACCCGATCACTCTCAATGTCGTCAAATGAATCAACAATGTGCAAGTCACCCTGTTGAAGAAAGGGGAAATTTTTTTTAGGTAAATTGTTACATGTACATTTTTCAAAGGCACTCTCCTCTGCAGAGGGCTCTTTTGTGATGCTTTGACAGTAAGCTGGTAATTTGGAGGCTGGGGAGAGGGAAAAATGGAAGCACACAGGGAACACTGGGAAGGGGAAAGAGGGAAGAGAGGCCTCTACTCCTGCCCTTTTCCTATTCCCATCGTCCCCTACATGCCTTCCCAGTCCCAATATTCAATTTCCCATAGGGATCCTCTACAGAGGACCTGAGTTTCAAAGGGATGATGATACTCAGGAGGTTTTGGAAACCTTTATTTGACCTTAAGTACTGATCTTTGGTTAATCGGTTGTTAACCTCTGGAATCTCTTCAAAATCTTTGGACAATAGCAGGTTCAGTCATTAATCATGTGATTGGGCTTTTGTATATTAAACTCATGACACAAAATGTGCCTTTTGTGTTTTGTAATAGCATCATAACTTCACTTATCATGGCTTATTGCCCACTTGCCCATAGGTCTGTAATCTGTTTTATAGCAACACAGCCATGTACATGTACATGCATTGCAGACCCTATTATATTAAAATAGCATATTAATTCTGTAGAATTATCATATTTGTTTTTTTTAAGTGTGTTATTATTACAACAGAAAGAGAACCTGACCTGAGCATATCTGACTGACAGAGCTGTTCGCAGACCCATTCTCCTGACTTTTTTTGGTAATGAGTATTTGTAGCTCCTTGGTACAGGACCATGTACCCTGCCACCTGAAGGAAATGCACTCATTTTATCAGCACTTCATTTCTCCTTTCATTGACACAATGTCATTCATTTGTTGTAATATTCACCTCAGGAAGCAAATTGCTTCTGACCACCTTGGGACTTAATGTTATGAAAAATGATATAAGATTTCAATTAGTTAAAAAAATATTTTATTTATTTATTTATTTATTTATTTATTTATTAAATAATATTTAGAGATGAAGCCACATCAGCCCTAGCTGGGTTTCATGCAGGTCCTCTATCCTGATCAAATTGGAATTTGGAAATGTTGGTTTTTTAGCAGGGAGAAAAACTGGAGAACCTGAAGAAAAACCCTCGGAGAAAGGTAAGAATCAACAAAAAAACTCAACCAACACCAGGTTAGAATCAAACCCGGGCCACAATGGTGGGAGGCAAGCACTCTCACCACTGCGCCAACCCTGCTCCAATATGGAATGGGCCACTCAGTAAATAAAAAGACCCTTACAACATGTCAGTTGCCATCTTACAGTAATGTGATACCCATGAGACAATACTTGAACACATCAGTTCCACAGTCCCTAAGTACATGTAAATGTACCTTTCCTCCACTGAGGAGCCCTTATGCTGCCTTGCCGAGCTCTCCCAGTTCCTTTCTGTCTCCAAGGCTTTCTTCCACCTCCTCTCCTCTCACTACGGTTCTTGACTTTAGCAGTACCCTGTGAAATGACAGCAAATAACTTATTAACACTGCCATGTTACAACAATGAGACTTTTATCCAGTTTCAGGCATAAACTTAAGGAAAACTATAAAAACAGCTTGGCTCCTAAGTGACAACAAAGCAACTTACTGCTCTCTTTTTAGCTCTTTGCCAAACAACAACTCTGTGTAAAATGTCAATTCTGAAATCATAATAAATCATAAATCATAATCATATGTCATTTTATGTTTCAGTTTCCTTAGATATAATTATTACATACATGTACCTATATTAGAGAATCTGTCAAGTTTAATATTAACAAGATTTCCATTCACTGTTGCATTTTGGATGGTTGATGACCATTCAGCCACTGAGTGAATACTGTATTTTCCTCACAGTCAAACCAAGTGAAGCATACCCCTCAAGATTACATTAATGTATTTGATTATTTGAATATTGAACCCGCTAATCATTTCAAGAATGCAATAATGAATTGATTATTTGAATATTGAACTCACTAGTCATTTCAAAAATCAATATTGAATTGATTTTTTTGAACAGTAAACCCATTAACCATATTCTTGGAACAACTAGTGGGTTCAATTTTCCTATAATCAATTCATTATTGCATTCTTGAAATGACTAGCGGGTTCAATATTCAAATAATCAATTCATTATGAGGGGTAGGCTTCAGAAAAAGTTACTCAAGTTAAAGGAGCTAAGTCACAGTTTACACATCTTGAACAGTTTAGCCTCAATTTTTCAAGTTTGTTTGTAATCTGCAATATTCTTCTCCATTCTTTACCATCCTAACTTGTTCCTCCATGGTTTATTACTACCATGATCTCTTTGGTGTTTTTCTATCTTTGAATTCTTTTAAATAACGACAACTTGGCCATGACACTTACCTTGGGTTTGTTCCAAAAACAAATTCATTTAACTCTATAATTCCTAAAGGATCTTCCCCAGTGAGGGATGTCACCCAGGCCAGAATTCCTGAGTCGCGGTTTTCATAATCTCTCACAGAAATAAACTTACAAACACTTAGACTGAACACACCTGTACCAAGAGAAATAATGAAAACAACTTTGTAAAAAAAATAATATAGACACATCATGGGCAAATCTGGGCAGATATGATTAATAATTTCCATGTTGAGAAGACCTTGTTTGAGTCCTGGGAAACACAGTGGCCTAATATGGTTAGCGCGCTGGACCAAGCTTTCTGAGTTCAAGCCCTGGTAGCGATCATTGTGCTGTGTTCCTTGGCAAGATAGTTTTTTCACACTATGTCTCTCTCCATGCAGGTGTTTAATTATTGTAAATGGGCCAGGCACTGGAAGATGAAATGCTCAGGGCTAGTATCCCATCCAGGTGGAGTACAAATACTCCTTACCTAGTCACTCCATACTATGAAACCCGAAGATAAGCACTGGCCCAATGACCACCGAGTTCAATCAAAAACTTACCTTGGCAGAAAGAAGCACTGAGATCGACATGCAAGACATGCTGAGAAAAAATGTCTGACAATGCAAGCAAGAGTGCCAGTCAGAGTCAGTTAGGAAATGTACCTTATTTACTCGTCATTTTCGGTCATTTTAATTTCATCATTTTTCACTCACCATAGCTAGGCAATGTTTCTATGTCCAGAGGTTTTGGCTTTGGCGGAGGAGCTAGAGGTACTGCACGAAAATACCAGCGCTTGAATGGCACCTGAAATATAGGGAAATAATCTTTGTCAGCAGCATAGCTTCCCAGCTCTCAGTACTAACTCAAAGACCAAGGCTCCCCAATTTAACTTGACCATTCTTTGGTTCCTAGTCAGTGGCTCAATAGAGCCCCCTCCACCCCTCCCCCCGGTGGGAACTCCCAAATGAAAAGGACAGGGTGCTCATCGTACCTTTCAGGGGTTAGAAAAGCAGTTTTGGTACCTCTTAGGGTGTTTAACCTCAAGGGGTCCTCAGTGGTACCTTTTAGGGTATTGAGCCGCAAAAAATGACTGGAGATTAATTGTTGTTTTACAATTGGTACCTTTTAGGAGTGAAAAACATATCAAGCAATGCCCACAAAACAGGATCATGTACCTTTTGGGGGTTCTTCTCAAAATTTCTGACGAGCATCCCCGCCCTTTTATTATGGGATTCCCCCCCCCCCCTCCATTCCCCCCTGGGCTTCAACCTGTCTTCCATCTCAGCTACAATGAATTTTAAACAAAGTTGATTGCCGATTGCAGTGAAAATGAAATTGAAAACGAAAATCATATTTAGATAAAAGTAGCTTATAACAGAAAATAGAATTTTCCAACGAATACATAAAAACTGACCTGACATGACGGTAATATGTTTATTCCAGCACGACTTGAGTTGATCAAGGAGCGAAGTCCTGTTACTACTGGCAAATGACACCGAAGAAAACGGCTAACCAACGCCATTGTAATAAGGGCCTCGAAAAAAAAAAATTAGTGCAAAACGTTGTCTGTATTCAAGGAGACATTTAGCGAAAGAATGAAGTAATCGTGCTCACATTGTACTCTACACATCCGCCATGTTTACCCATGTGTTTCTGAGACGCTACAATAAAAATACCTGACATACTTATTGTTTGCAAGGGAATCCGCTGTACGAAAACAATGCTGTTACAAAACATGGCGGACGTTTTCACAATCAGGATAAAAGCACTCCGAACAGGAATATCGGCTTGTGAATTCAACATGCATCGACTTATCCGTCAAGAAATGTGTTTATCCATTATATATTCGTTCTTGTATCGTGGAATGGCCAGCAAACAGCTGTCTTATATTTTCACGTAGACGATGTTCATGTTCCCGAGCAAGTGTTCATGGTTAAACTGCTGAGGATGCAAAAACGACCGTCATTCAGTGCAACCAAAGATGAGATTTGTGATGTTCAAAATGAACCTATTGTGCAAAAGTTGTTCGAGGATGCGATAGAAGTTTTGCGTCTTGCTGGAGCGTATGAAAAAGATACTGGTAAAGTTTCCGCCCTGGCTTTTAGGCTAGTCCATTTTTTATCTGCACCCCTTCTATTAAGGATCTAGAAAATATGAGGGGTGGGGGAAGTCTTTAAAGGCTGTTTCTGAGGGCGCAACTGTGTCGGCGCCTTTAATCTTTTAATAGAATTCTGAAGAAGGAAGTGTAAATTCAGCACTTTCCTTTTTATATGGGGGGGGGGGGGGGGGGGGCAGTAAAATTCAAAGTCCCTCAATAGGGGTTTGCAGATATTAAATGGAATGGCCCTTAATAAGCTTACGCTTAAGTATATCTTTCATCAAGAGTCAATTTATCGTAAGTATCCTGGGTACTATTCTTAGTGTCCGGGGTGTTTTAATGATTTAATTTCTTTACCTGCTTCACGTGTTTTAATCAGTCTCAAGTGGTGCTTTCATAGCTAGAGGACTCCACACTCTGGAGATACCTGAGATTTCACCAGGAAAATGTTATGTTACGGAGATTAGTGTGGTGCACTGGGTTTTTACTTTCTGCAAACAAAAATTCAAAACTGAACGACAACAGTTGTCGTTCAGTTGTATAGTGTCAGAGAACAGTTACTGTTCGGTGACACTATATAAATTATTGTAGAACTAGAGTAGGGTATGTTACCTACGATGTTATCAGAATGGAAGATTTTGGATTGAATACCACATGTTTCACAAGTACAATGTGAAACACTTTGGGCTACTCCCAAGTAGGTTTGTGGTAATAATGCTGTACATAGTAAAATTGATTTAGTTCACTGTTTGATGTTTCTTTCAATAAGTTGAGTTCTCAAGTACTGAAGTGAGTCATCAAGGTATTCAGCAAGGATTTGGACGAGAGAAGAAACAACTGGAGCAAAACAATGGAAAACGAGCAAAGAAACCAGCAGCTATAACAAAATCGAAAAGAAGAAAACTAGAAAGAGTGAAGGTCCCAGTTACTACCTTGAAAAAAACGAAGCAAGTTGAAGGTAAGTATCATTATAGAAGTAAGTTTAATTATTAGTTATTAAGCAATTTGCAAAGGTTTTTAACTGCAATTTCCGTTACACCATTCAATGTTTCTTCAATCTCCCAACCAGCTGCAAAATTTTTTAGTTGTTATAAATTATGCAAATATATGAATGCAAAGGAAACATAGTGTACTAATCCCTAGGAAGATCTGAATGCATTGTTTTGCTGGATGTGCCAGTCCTGAGTCCTGGAACCCATCTTAATTAATGCCATTAGGAGAGGCACATGTCCTGAATGAATATAATGAACAACTTTAAAATGGCTCACTGTCCAATCATTGTTGTTAAATTTGTAGTTTTTACAGACTCTTGTTGAACTAATTGGCGCACAAACTTGTTTCATTTTGGTTGTCGTATTTATTTTTAGTTCCAACAGAAGAAGAGCAAGAGGGTGCAGTACAGAGGATGTTGAATTATATCTACCAGATGCCTGCCCAAGAAACCTTCAAACCTCCTGCTCTACCATATGTCTCATTTACATCGGATGAAGCTGATGTAAAGTACCATTCTTGCCATTCCAAAACAATTTCTGCTTTGATAAGAAATGAGATTCTGAAACGGAGTCAATGCTTTTAATGATCACAAGCTTTTGATGCTGTCACAGCATCTTTCTCAAGTTAATATGGTGGGAATCTATTTGTCACATGAGCTTGGGTGGACTATTTGTCACATGAGCTTGGGTGGACTAAGTCATATGCCAAAACATCCCTGTGTTGAGCAGGAAGTTCAAATCCACAGTCTCAATTGATTGACAGGGACTGGCACAGAATTTCCAAGGCCTCACAACTTCTTCTTCTGAAGTTTTTTTCTTCTCTTGCTGCAACAGCCACCTTACTGTCTTCCAACTAATAGATTCTCTACCATATTCAATTGAGAAAGATGCTGTGACAGCATCAAAAGCTTGTGATTGCTAAAACATTGGCTCTGCTTCAGTATCTCAATTCTTATTAAGTCTACTACAGAGTTAGGAAGCAATACCTTTACTTGAACTTTCTGCTTTGATATGATTAATCATTCATAATATTAAAACATTTATTTTTATTAATTTTTATGAATCTTAATTCCTTTGTTACTTACATTCTTGGTCTTATTTACATGTAGTTTAGTAATATTGCTTTAAAACTCTAACTTATTAATTAAAAACACAATGTTTAGTTTGCTGCACACGAAGATATACACTAGCTTGGGTTTTAACTTGTGGATAGTCTTTACCAATGTGAATGGTTATAAGTGACAATGATCTGCTTTTGCTGTGCTTTGCTCTCTCCATTCTTTGGTTATTTATAAAATAGGAATGTGAGAATACCACCAACGATGATCCAAACTCCTGTGAAAGCATTCAAGACTACACTTACTTATCAAATGAAAAAGACATTGCTTTGTGGAAGATGCTGGTTGCCTCACCAACCAACTGCAATGTTTTTGTGGGGGGCTTGGACCATGGTGTGACATCAGAAATCTTACATGCTGCATTTGAAGTCTTCAGTTTAAACGAAGAAGACAAAGCTGCGATAAAGGTAGTGTTGAGAAGTAACTGCCGCTAAGTGCAAACATGTTGCGCAAAATGTGTCCAGTAGTCTCTATCAACCATCAACAACCAAAACAGCAACGTTCACTTTGTAACTTAGTGTTGAATTAATACGTTTAATTCCCATCAAAGCTAAGTTGACATCTCCCAGACTATCCTGAAGCCTCCTGGATACAGACCAAATCTCCTGGTCTCCTCTGTAGGTCACCAAATATCTTACATATAGATACAAAGAAAATGTCGAAAGTACATTTTTCAGACATATTTTAACCGACATTTGGCATTTCTGGGGAAATTTTTGGCAAAAAATAGGTTGGGAAATGGAATGTGGGCAAAATTTGGGCTCTAACGTCCCCCCCCCCCTGACACACACACACCCCTTTAGGACCCTCATTATTTGTAAGCACATGCTGCACACTGGAGGTATATTTAAAATGTCTTGTTTTACTTGCAGACTCATGTGGTGATGGATGTTGTTAGATGTCAGTCAAAAGGTTATGGATTTATATCATTTCCTTGCAGAAGATCAGCTGAGTTAGCCATGATATGGTGAGCTTTGTGTTTATGAAATAAGAATACTACCATGTTTAGTACTTACGAGTACATAATAACCCCAGCCTAAACCCAAATATATATTAATAAATATTTTGTTCTGGTTTGTTGGTTGTTTTGTTTTGGGATAGGGATAGATGAATTGTTGAAAACAATTTTAGCCAAGGTGCACATGCCACACAACTTAAACTGCTTCATTGATAAACTCGTCGTTCCAAAAGTTTAATGAATAACGTAATTAATGCAAGGAATAGGTAAGGGGTTGTGAACAAGCAGGGCAGAATGTAATGTTTTTATGTTACAATGTATTTGCATTTAAAATGTAGCTTTGTATTGTCTATAGTATGCAGGATTTTGAAATCTATGGTCGTGCTATGCAGTTGGGCTGGGGACAAGAAAACAGAGATGAACAGCCATCGAATAGTGAATGCTTCAGAGAAACCAAAATAAGCCAAAAGCAGTATGAAAAGAAGGTAAGACTTATACAAGGTGATCAATGTACATTAAACTGAACTGTATCAAAATCAGTAAGGATAGTTTACCAGTACTTCAGAGTGTGTGATTGAGACTGTGAACTTCTGAGAGCCTGCCAAGCAAAGTATAAAATTATGAAATAAATTACAACATTTAGAGATGAAGCTGCATAAGCCTTAGATGGTTTTCATGCAGGTCCTCTATCCTGGTTGAATTGGAATTTGGTGATGCTGGTTTTTGTGGAGAGAGGAAAACCAGAGTTCTAACCCAGAGAAAAACCCTCGGAGCAAGGCGAGAACCAACAACAAACTCAACCCACATGTGAACCCAGGCCACATTAGTGGTAGGCAAGTGCTCTCGCTGCTGCGCTGTCCCTGCTCCCCTGTTAAACCGTTCACAGATGAATTTTTTTCAACAATCTTCATTTCATCTGGTAACTTCTTTTTTCTAGGAGTCTCCCTTGAGGACCCTGGCGAAACCAAAAGGAGACATCGTTTCTGATACAGTATATTGCAATGAAAAGGAGTTTGCACTGAAGTAAGCTGTCACTCTCTGTCTGTCACCATCTTGATAGACAACTAATTATCTTTAATGAGCATGACAGGGGGTGGGGTGGCAAGTTAGAAAACGAGGGAAGGGAGCCATGAAAAAACTTTCTCCTTTGCAGAAACCTTTGTCACACATTCCTTCCTCAGTTAGTGAGGAGTTGATGATGAGCCAAAGGAATGTCTGCACAGAATGCTGTGTAAAAAGGGAGCAGGCCCAACCTGCAAACAGCATTATTAAGATGGAGGGAATCAAAAAAAATAAAAATATATATATTTTAATTTATTTTGCAGAAGCAAATTAATTAGAGAGTTTTAGGAGTAGCTAGGAGTGGCCTAAAAGGTGGGCTCGATTTCTGCAGCTCTCTCGAGTTTTTCTTCGTTTTGTGGGCCTCTTTCCAAAACAGCGGCTGGTAAGTAATCGAGTCTACCATGAAGGCCTACCATGAATGGAAACGTGAAACAGGATAAAAGGGTGCAAGATGTGGGAAGTTCAGGTCCCCCGAGCTGACTCTCACCTCGTCACCTTCCCCCGTCACACCCCTCCTGATCTAACATCCCCGGAAGGAATGACTGCAAATTTATACTTTCGATCAGAAGAATTTACACATTGACATTAGGGCTAATTAAGGTCTTCCCTTATCTTTTTTATGCCTTCTCCTGGCTGAAGCACACAGTTGTCTCTCGTTGCTCACTCACGTCAGACGTATCATGGATCTCCGTAGAGCATAATGTATGCCACCCTTCAATGTGGAGTCTCTCAGATGGAATTGATCGCAGAGGTCTTTCTGGCGGGCAACACAATAAATAAAATTTGTGTGCATAATGAGACACTTTTGTTTATTTAGGGTATTTTACACCTTTTGCAGACCAGTTTTAAAGAGACGCTCTTCAAGGTGGGACCAAGAAGTATCTAAAAGGTATAAAAGAATTGGTGAATCAGCGAAACTTGGTCAGTCACAAGGAGAACCAAACCAGGAAAACAAAGAAGAGAGTTTATTGTCAGAAGAACGTAATCCCATCTCACTACATCACGAGGAGTTTGGCACGAAAGAATCTAGTTCAGAGCAGGAAGAACATACAACATCTGATCCGCTTTCAGTGAACAAACACACTAAAACGCAGCCAGCGGAGAACAGAATAATACTTGTACATGGAAATGAGATTAACTGTAGTCCTGCTGTTAGCACAAGAAACCAGCTCAGCGTTAAACTAGACGACGAAACTGATTTTCTGAGAGTTTCGAGTCATTCGAGTTTGGATATGAAAGGGACACATAGCGAAAATGAACTTTTACCTTCTCTGTTCGGAGAAGGGCAAGATCCAAATGAAATTAGTGTTACTGCAAATGACAATGGAGTCGACAAGAGGAGTTCAGCCGATGAACGGGAAACTTTGTGTGAAAAAGCTAGGTAAAGAAAGCCTACCGGGTAATTATAGAAAATCAATCTTATTTGACTGTCAGTTTGCAACTAAAATACCAATGCGAAGTTAAAATAAAACTTTGAAACCGCTAGCGTAAGAATGCGCAGGCAGTTTTGCAAAACGCACCGAGAAACTGCAGACGAAGTATAAACGATTGATTTTGCTTTTTCTTCTGGTTGGTTGAAAATAAAGAACTTCTTCGTCGTCGAATAGATATTTAAATGTTTGGCAAATCAGATTTGGTGCGAAGGCTTTATTTGGCCCGGTTATTAAAAATTACAAAAATGTTTGGTAGCTTTTCTTTTCTGTTCGAGCCGTTCGTTTTAGTAAAAAAAAAAAATTCACTACTTACTGTTAGTTTTTTCGCTAGTGAACCTTCTGGTTTTATGTTTAATACCACATTACTTTTTATTTTGCTCGACTAATTTTACTGTTTGCATTTTTTTTTTCCGGTGAACAGCCACAGTGATCAGAATCCAAGAAGAGCGATTCAGTGGCTTACACATGACCAGAAAGTCGCAATGGTAAGAACAGTATTTTATGCGCTAACCTAACACCATAGTATTTGTTTTCTTTCTGTTTCCCTCTGATGGACTTTCAATACTTATATTTTAAGAAATTTGGGCCTGAGTGAGACCTTTTGATTTTGTATTCACACGCTCGAGATCTGGCGCGAAAAATTCCATTGTGGTGACATAGTTGTGTAAAGACCCGTGATTGGTTGCTGCTCAGTTTTCAATTTTCGCGAGGCAAGTATCAGCCAAGCATAGACGCTGAAGCGATCTCGGTAGAGCTACGTCATCAGTGTACAGAAATTTTCGGGTCTAATTTCAGACATCTTTCGAGCAGGATAGAGAAGTCTTTTTTGCTCGGGGCAGGCATGAGCTGCACGTGTCCACTTTTATTTTCAGTCTAGACTAGGGTTTCGTTCAGCTCTTAGCTGTTTATCAACTTGATGCTGTAAAGCCCTGCTTGCGTCCTCGTTCCATCAAAAAATAGAAAGTAAAATGCGAATGGTCATATGATAAAATGCTTATTGACTGAGTGGGAAAACCGGGCGGGAAAATATTTGTCTCGAGGTCAGGAGGTACGGTCGGACCTCGCTGCGTTCGGTCCGTGCGTCCTGACTAAGAGCCAACTATTAACCCATCCGGTCTGACCTCACTCCGCGCGGTCCGTACGTCCTGATCTCGAAACAAATATTTTTCTGTCTGGCCCTCCCACTCAGTCAATAAGCATTTTATCAACTTAAATCTGATAAACAGCTAAGTGAATCACTTGCCGCCAACATAGCAAGACAGTTTTTCTCTGTAACTCGTTTGTCAGCTATAAAGCTGATTCGAGTTCTAAAACAACTTTTAGACAAGCTTTCTTTAATTGGTGTTTTCGCCCTTACGCAGATAAAGTCCGTTTGTTCAAAGCTTCGCGCTCGTGGGGTACGAGGCCATCTGGGAGTGTTTGGTTTTCTTTACGTGGCTGATAACAGTCGACTGTATGTAGTGTGTGCTA
Organism: Orbicella faveolata; assembly: GCF_042242905.1. Lineage (NCBI taxonomy): Eukaryota > Metazoa > Cnidaria > Anthozoa > Scleractinia > Merulinidae > Orbicella > Orbicella faveolata. The sequence continues at coordinate 34,744,325 of NW_028301552.1, read as the reverse complement.
AACATGTGACACAGACACAGCTGCTTGACGAGTTTAAAGTGTTTGGGACTGCGGAGGTTAAACTGAACTGCGATGTGAATGGATTTTCTAAGGTATTAGTCATTCACTTTGTCTCACCGAATCTCACAGCTTTCCTTCTTTCCTTTCTTCCTTCTCAGTCATTCTGTTTTCCATCGTCTTTTTTCCTTTCACTTCCCTTAACTCCCATTCCTTCTTTCCTTCCTCCTTCCCCACCCTCCCTTTGTTTTTGCTTGCTAATGTTTGCTGTTAAAGTCTGGAAGGACTGAAAGGTCTCTGAAGAATCTCTTGGCCGAGACGAAATGCCGGGTTAGACTTGCCACAAACTATTTTCTTCACAAGTATTTGACAGTTCTTTATTGCTTAAGTTTTTGTACTATTAAAATCCGATTCCTTCCCGGTCTCTTATTACGTATTCACTCTACACGTTTCTTCATTTGTGACTCAAACGTGCTCTCTTTCGTTCATTTTTTTATCGTTATGTTCATGTATTTGCGTATTATACGTTCTTTCTCTTGTTAGGGCTGTGCCTTTGTTCAGTACACGGACAGTGTCAGCGCAGAAAGGGCAATAAAACAGCTCCATGGAAAGGTGAGAAACCTGAGTGAGCTATTTTCTTACATGAGAATGGCAATCTAAACGTGTCCAAAGGATACTACTCAGTTCACAAACCGTATTCGTCGGCAATCATCCGGAACATTTCGTGATTTGCTCGCTTTGTCAAACTCCATGATTCCATAGAGAGAAGCGAGAAAGAACGGGAAAAGCAACGAACACGATGTAACTCCCCCCCCCCCCCCCGCCACAGTTCTCTGTTTTGTACAAAGAGAATTGTCACGGGAGAAATTTAGTCGCCAGCGCCCCCACTCCCTTGCGTTCCGTGCTCTGCACTCGCTTTACTCAATGTTTATCTTCGATTTCTCGTACTCTACCCTCTAACATCAATCTGTAATAAACGCTGCCCTCTCTTCCGTTATAAATTGGGCTGAAAATACCTCCTCCATTTCCTACCCTCTGGGGAAATTCCGTCCTTATGATCACTTTTTCGTTTTTGCTTCACGCAACAAAGGAAATATTAGACGTCTGTATATAGGCCATATCTAACCTAGATCCTGGGGAAAGTTGGGTGATGGCAAAGTACGCGTGTCGCCGCTCGGTATTTGTGCGTTCAACAGTTTACGTTCTCCAGAATACGTATAATTTGGTCATTTCACGTTGTTAGGGACCTTACGCATGTGCGACGGCGACGGCGAGGACGACGCCAAGTAAAAAATGTGGTTCTATTTTACCTTGGAATTTCGCATATATTTGAAACTGTCCAGTGTGTCTGTCGGTATTAAAACTTGCCCCGGCTGAATATGCTACGAATGCGTTCAGTTCCAAATAGAAATACGAAAAATTAGCCGTTGTGGTTCACGTTCTCCAGACAACGCAGAATATGGTCATTTCACGTTGCTGTTTTGCAGAGGACGGCAAAGAAATGTACCAAGAATTATAGTGCACGTGCACAGCCATTGTTCTGGTTATTAAACCTTTTGTTTGGTGACGTTCTCGTTGCTGTTGCCGTCGTGTTTTGCGTAAGGTCCCTGTTGTTTTGCAGAGGACGGCAAAGAAATGTACCAAGCTTCAAAACGCACGTGCACAGCCATTGTTCCGATAATTAAACCTTTTGTTCGGTGACACTCTCGCCGCCGTCGCCACCGTGGTTTGCTAAAACTCCCTATTAGTGTACATCGGCGGGAGAGGAAAGTCCAAAGTAAAACTACATGATATCACATTGGTCGGGAAACGAGGGTGAAAGTCAGAGTGAAATTCATTTTCGAGAAGGGAATTTGCAACTGTAACATGCGATAAAAAGATGGTTAATTGATTGAAATAAACATGTGAAGTAAGAAAAATCAACGCCACATACGGGGCGCAAGTTTCCGAGACTACGGTTCTAACGTTGGTGATACCTTACTAAGGGGACTACTAGCAGAGTCGCTTTGATCTTTCCTAGATTTCTACCTTCTAAGATAAGTCGGGAAAGAGCGTAGAGCGCGCGAGAGAAAGAAGAGCTAGGAGAAGAAAGAAAAGTACAATTAGCCACGCCGAACCACCTGTTCGGCGCGCAATTGACCTTTTCTTCTCGTCACGCAACTTGTCATGTAACTTGTCACGCAACTTTTCAAGATTGCGTGACAGTTTTTCCCCTCTTTTCCTGTCAGGTCCTTGTAGAGAGCTTGTTTACATGTCACCTGTGCATCTTCTACGATTAATAGATATGGCACTACCTCAGATATCTTATTTAAAGATATTAGGTTAACAGCTAACTGAATGCCTGTGTGCTTTCTTTCTGCTGGTGTCATACACAACACTTGCTCAACATGCAAGATGTGAAACCAGGTGAAGCACTCCCTCTTTGAACATAATTGTCACTAACAATTTTTGTTTGTAATCACAGGTCATTGGCGGTATGCCCATTAAAGTGATGGTGGCCGAACCCAAAGTTCGCAAAGGATCATGGCAAAAGAAGACTGTGATGTGACCGTGGTCTTGTCAAATAACTGCATACACTGGCTTCTCTTGGAATCCAAATTCAATATGGAAATGCTGTTCTGGAAGTATTGGCCAGTAAAGAAATTAATGCAATGACTAGCAAGACTGATTACATACTGGTTTCTGGGACAGAAGAGTACAACTCCCAAAAGAGACAGGGGTGGTCATCTTAAAATAAAAAAAATAGGTGCTTGCTCAGCTTGTTTAAACCTCAAATGACAAACAAAAATTTATCCTGGTTCATGGAAACAAAGTACTTGTGTGCAAAATCCCAACAGCTGTATGTTGTTTAAGAGTACCAGTAACTCTTTCAAAACTACAAGTAGCTGGTGCGATTTTGTTACCTCTTATCAATACCAAAAATGACTTTGAGGCCATGTCCACAAAACAACACTGTGATACAGTTTAGGTTTTCTTTCCATAAACTTTTAGCTAGATCACCTGTGAAATCATCACTTAAAACAACCAAATAAACAAGACAATGGATGCATTTACAGTGATTTACTAGTAAATTAAAAAATCAAAGTTTATATTTTTGTATTTTCTATCTGTTCTTATCAGAGACATTTGCCCATTATTAAATGGTACATGTGTACATGTCTGTTGAAGATGTTTATATTGAAAAAAAAAATTTACAAATCTTTACAAAGCGAATAAAAGAACTAAATTTTAACACAAGTAATGCAGTCAGACCAATTGCCTTTGTTACAATAAGTGGCAAACTCAAGATTTACTTCCTTAAGGTTTCTGATTCAGAAGATAAGTATCATTTTTGCCCAGGGGTGGGGGAACTGCCCTAAGAAAAGGTCAGAGATGTTCCTTAGAAAACTTAATTTCACCCCTAAAGAAGACAATGTAGGTGTGCCTCAAGCTTTATTTGATCCCTAAAAGATACCACTTAAAGTGGAATAGGCTCAATTACCAGCCTCTGTTAGAGAAAGGAGCCTGCGTTAGTGGACTGGACTCGAGAGACCAGTGGAAATGTAGCCTAAAAATGAAAATAATAGCGTGTTTTTATCATTATTTCTTTGAGTGCACTCTAAAAGATACTTTGACAGCTAAAATAGTGGCATTTCGTCATGAACACCCTAAGTGAGATCAGAATCCTTGATTTATACCCCTTGGCGAGACAATGAGCACCCCCGACCTTTTCATATGGGAATTCCCAGGGGGTTTTGATAATAAGAAATACATGTAATATAACATGATGTTTCCTTTGGAATGATACAGTGCAACATCTTGTGTGTGACACCTTGTCATAATAGTGCTTTTCATCCCTTCTTTCTGAAAACCCACAACTATCTTAAATTTACCCATTTGATTAAAACTTTGTTTATGCAGACATCTTTGGTCGCTGCTACATGGTCTGTAGTGATGGTGTCTAACTGTTTTCATCAAAGGGTGATAAATATTTTAACATGTTTTTGAACCAGATAGGAAAACAGTCATAATTTGCATCACTCTGGAAAAACAGCCTGATACAAAAATATGCCGTTGACGTGGAATGGACAAACATGTCTTGCCAAGAAAACATCTCCATGCTTTTCAGCTCTTTCTGATATCTTGATTAATGAATGTTTCCTCTGCCACTGAAAGGATCTAACTACATGAGGTGCACCATCAAAAAGGAAAGCTCTGTTAACTAACAAGACCTGCAACAACAACAACAAGAGGACGTTTAAAAAGAAAATCTGTGGAGTTTATGAAGATAAATGACAACTGGCTCTTACCCAAGTAGTCATCCATAAGTGAACCAATGGCAAACTGTAAATAGATGAAATAAATTGTTATTTTGTTGAAGGACCATGGTGTACAGACTGAGTGCAGGGAGGTGTATGTAAATTACCAAGAGCTTAATATTCTCCTCTCTGCCTAACCTAACTCTGTCAAAAGGTATTTTATCATACCACCTTGGTTGAGCTGAATTTTCTTGGACGAATTTGAAAATGCCATCAGTTTGTGAATGTTCAGAGTTGCCCATGCTGTATGGACAACCCACACGCAGGCCAAATCACTTTTACTGGTGACTGCATATCTCTGCTTGCATCATATTACTTTACAGGAGAAAATATTTGCATATTTAAGCAGAGCTGTGTGCTGGTAGAGTAAACAACCTGAACCTGCCTTGAACTATTGGATTAGAATTCTCACTGCAGTACACGTAGATCACTTCAAATGTGGAGTTGAGCAGTACATGCACACACACAGCTATATACATGTACTTACAATATCTTTAGCATCAACCCTTGTTCCTACAATTCTGAGACGTATTTCATCATCTTGTTGTATTACAATGTCCTGTAAACAGAAATAATTTAGAAACACATGTGATGAGGCACTACACCCAGTAAAGTTAAGAAGGTGGATACTCATTCCTTGTGGTGGAGAAGTTCAAGGGCAGATACAACCTAGCAGGTGTAAAACCCTTGGGGAGTTTAGAGGAATCCCCCAAACCTTCTCCTAAATCTCTGGGAAATCTAAAAATCTCAGTAGGTTATCAGAAATGCCTTTTCCTGCATTCTAGGACAAAATTTAAGGATTCCAGTTGAACACTCTAAGATGCAAGGGGGACCACAGCTCTCACTGTCAGATCCCCCCTCCAGAGTCTGCTTACATGTACATCAAATGATACAGATTTGGAGAAATCAAGACTGTCTAGCACTACTGGCATGGGACAAGTAATAAAAGGAGCAAACAATGTTCTTAATAAGCTTGATAAAAGCCGAGTGCTGCAGTAATAATTTTGCAATACCGTACCTCATCTTGTGTTTTGTAGCATGGTGGATTAGAGTTTGGGTCAAATTCCATATCGGATGGGATAGACTGGAAATAATGCGAACACAAGTTTAAGATAACAAGGCTTGAGTCCAGACAAATGAAGAATAGAAATCATGATACCTATTGCTGTTTATCAAATCCCACATCACCAAGGAACGAAAATTTAAGGTGGTTCTGAACCTCCTCTACAGATTTTTTTTACCAAACAAAAAAATGCATCATACATGTGTCATGCTCATTACAATTCGATATTAGGACCGGAACTGAGTGATAGAAGGTACTGCATCAGTGTATCACATACACTTTGTCTATATTTCCTTGCACAAGGGCCCCTTGTGGACAAAGTTAAGTGCTGTATAAACTCAAAGAGTTGTAATAATTCACATGCAAACTGCACATCTTCTACCAGAGCGTGCCATGATGGCATAACAGCTGTCAGAGTATACTCATCTGCACTATTTTATGACTGGATAACAAACTTGACAGTTATTTGTACTTACATGTCTTGACACAAAGCATGACAGAGGACCAATCTCAGTAAACAATCCAACCTGAAAAATGTTGAGTAAAAGGTACAGGTTAAAGTTTGGTTTAATTCAAGGAATTGGAGGGGTGGGGTGGGAAGGGCAATCATCTGGCCCCATTATCGCCCACCGCTAATTCCATAATGTAGACCTAACCAGGGTGTAAATAAAATCAATGTCAGGGGACGAAACTACACTGTACTATTCTGAACAGTACCTCTCTTACAGCGCTGTGGTAATTTGAATTTCCCAAGAAAGCTTTTTTTCCCAGTAACCTTGAGCAAGCAAAGAATTAACTGATCCAGAGTCTGGTGCATGAATCATAAGAACACACATACAGAGCACATGAACATTTCTTAAAATAAAAAAGTACAGGATTTATTTTACATGTGCCATTTGAAGTTCTTCTATACCTTATTCACTTGAGTAACAACTGCATCCAATACCTCTCCCTTGAAAGGCCTAAAAACTATAGCCTGGAAAAAGAAATGTGATCCACATTAAAAGAAACATCCAATCATTTCATTCACTTAAACTTCTACATTGTCAAAAAAACTTTTACAATAGTATCCTACCAAGATACTCTCTTAGCTTGTTTGAACGGGCTTAGAAGTTCCATTTACCTTGTATTTTACAGGATAGACAACAAATCCTCGGCCTGGTTGGATGTGGCCCACACCAATGTTATCAATCGTGGTGACAGCTATAATAAACCCATACCTAAAAACACATGCATAAGTCATTTGAACCAATGATTATGAAAGCTTTGCATGTGTAAAAGAACACTGTGCTCTCCTCCATGTATGAATTATTACTTCTAATACTTTTTTTAACTAAGTAGACTGAGACAACTAACACTTAAAACCTTACTTTCCACTACAAGTTCCTTCGACTTCGGTGAATAGCTTTTGCTTCACTGTTTGCAGCAAGTTTGGACCAAAATATCGTGGATGAAGCAAAATTTCGTGCTCCAACGAGATCTAAGGAGGAAACAATAATTAGCTGAAAATATACTATCTTATAAACACCAAAAGATCGCCGTTTTCAGGGCAAAGATTGAGGGAAAGACTTACATGGTAAAACATCTTGCCTCAAACAAGCATAGATGGCTGAGCGACCGCGCAAAGTTTCACTTTGTAGCCTGGCAAATTGGTTTTTCTTGGGAGAATTTGTTTGTGATCGGTGAAAAACATGGAACGAGAAAATGTTTTGGTGAAGATTTTCCGTTTAGTAGAGGGTTTTATTCAAAAGGTAATGCATTTTAGTTATTTTTAGGGAATACAACAAGTGTCAAAGATTCATTTTGTTTCTTTTTTTTTTCCTTGCAGCTGTCTTTACCTTCAGATGTTGTGAGTTTGACTTTCAGCTGTGAGAAAATTCATAAAATTGGAGTGAATGAGTTGGCAGTCTCGGAAAATCTTTCTCAACTTGTAAAGGACTTTAAATCAGTTCAGGTAATAAGTCTTTTTCTTTGTGTACTTTGGGTGAGCAGCTTTCTAAAGGTCAAAGTTGTATAGTTCAGATAATCAATCAACCCATTAAATTATGTTAATAATAAATGAAGTATTGCTACTAACCCTGCTAGGGGTGTTATAAATCCATTGTGGGGTAACCCTGAGATAGTTGTTCAGGGTAACCTGGCCACAAATGCGGTTCTGTCCTCGTGTACCAGTTCACAAGAACTAATACAAAAGACGCAACAATGTTCAACAGCTAAACAAAGGTTCACAAAGAAAGGAGTACAATGGTTATTCCCTCTATGTACCAGTACACCAGGACACAACCACAAATGCTGGAGCGAGCGGGGTGGAGGTTGCCCAAGATGGGCTCAAGATGTGGGTAACTTGCTCCTCGGATTACCAGGATTGGAAGACACACTGGCCTTATGATTAGTGCATTAGACCGCAGATCAAGAGGTTCATTATGTTGAGTTCTTGGGCAAGGCTTGTTACTCTGTAAAGTGTCTTGCCCAAGAACACAGTCAACATACACAATGTCCCTGGCCAGGGCTTCAACCCAGACCGCTCGATCTGGAGGACAGCACACTAACCATGAGGCCACTGCACCTATCTACCAACCTACCTTACCTACCTACCCACCTACCTTATCTTCATCAGGGTGGTTTATAAAAATTATTTCATGAGTGAGCCGTATTACCATGAGGTAACACATTTTGACCATACACATGTATGGGTTCCAACATGACCCTGTGGTAAACCAAAGTTGCTTTAATTAATTTTGACTTCTTCCCACACATGTGTTGACCAATTTGTTCCTTTTTAACAGGACAGTTGTGGTGCCAGGGTTGACAAATCAGAAACTGCTGATGACACATTGACAACTCCTGCAGCCAAGAAAATGAAGTCAGATAATAAACAGGAGCAGAATGATGGTAGCTTTATATATATTTATTAGAACTTGAATCAATTTGAGCTATGCTTCCCAGACTTATTAGCCTGTACAGTAAATCAAACACTGTTGTTCCAGAAAATATCCATACCCTTCCCACAGAAGGTTTTTGGTTTGAACTGGAAAATTGTTCTAGTTTAACTTTGAGATCCCATCCCTCATGACCCTTCCATGGGGTGGGTGAGGAACAGCAAATTTTGGCTTTGTGGTCTTATAGCTGCTTCTATTTGATTATCATTATTATTATTTTCATTAACGAAACCACTGAATTTGGTGTTATTTGGATAACTTAAGTAGGGTTTCATTAAGGGCTGGGTGCCCACCAGGCACCAGGCAAATTGACCAGCTGAAAAGACATTTTTGCCCAGTTGGGTTAACCATCTACAGGAAGGTTTTTCTTATAAAGAAGTTCAGTTCAAATAGTTTTGCCCGCCTGTGAAAACCAGTTGCCCTCCTGCTAAAAACATTAATGAAACCCCTGCTAAAGGTGGGCTGGTTGTAATATATACTCCGTAGTTTCAAATGGCATTCAAGAATTGGACAGTTCATTGATCCAAGTCAAAGCTGCAAAGTCAGAGGTATGACACAAATTATTTATTTGGTTGTTTAATGTTTATTTATTATTTTTAATCAAGGACAGTGACACTATTTAAATTTTTTTAATGATTTATTTGCATTTGTGTACAATAACTTCAGCTCAGATTATTTCTTTAATGTATTTTCCCGTGTCTAATAATTCAGATTGATAGAAGGATTTCAGCATTCATACAACGGAAACGTGTGGAGGTGGACTTGCTCAACAAGAGAGAATTTTGTAATGTTATTGACACAGGAAATAATAACGGTAAGCTTTTCAGTAGCAGATTTGAAGTAATAAGGGAAAATAAAAATGTGCAAACCACGATCATAACTGTTTGTATCTCAGCAGGGGTATTTTGCAGAGTGCCAAACGCCAAATGCAGAACGCCAAATGCTAAATGCACTGTTTGCTTGTGGTTAGTTTAACTCAAATTCGCTTGTGGTTAGCTTTCATTTGCTGGAAAGGACCTCATTATATTGTATTTGGCCCTTTCCAACAAATGAAAGCTAACTGCAAGTGAACATGAGCAAAACTAACCACAAGCAAACAGTGAATTCAGCATTTGGAATTCGGCAAAATACCCCTGCCATTTGTATCTTAAATTCCTTACAAACACTTTCAACCCTGATGTCAAAATATAAATTCTCATTAACCGCGTGGCCATGGGCCGAGCACGGTTCGTGGTTTACCCGTGGTTTATTTTATTATTTTTTTTGTTGGTGACCAGACACAGACCTCCGCTCGGCCAAATTTCGAGTCATGCAACGTGTGATGTTTGTTCACCAAAAGCTGTTGAAACATTACATTAATACACAGACAATTTTACAGATATTGTTTTCTTTGTTGTGGGTAAAATACATTTTCTTTTGGTTTTATCGAAGCGTTGGATTCGAAGGCAAATAATAAATATGCAAAAAAAAAAGGTATTACATCCGCCATGGAATGCGCTGGCGTTGCAGCTTTCACTTTCGCTATGTGACAAATAAAATCATCAGAGATTTCACAATGGCTACGAGTACGACTGATGGTGCAGTAATACAGTTTGCGTTGATCACGTGATGTGGTGTCTACAGTAATCAATGAATCATCAAGGATTACTTTGGAATGAGCACTGCGTTGCGACTGTGGTGCTAAGGAAACAGTTAAATTTTAAAAGCGCGGTTATAAGATCTAACAGATCTTCTTGTTACTGATCTTTTTGTCTTATAGTATTAGCTGTGGGAATTTGATGTATTGTAACCACTTAAAGCTCTGGTATTTAAATAGAGATTTTCCTTACTGGTCTTGTATGTTTCTTATGGTGCTGGCTGGGGGATTTTAATGGAATATAAAGCCTTTGAGCCTGCACAAAGTCTCCATTTATTCTTATGATTTGTGACTTAAAGTCTTGATACCTGTTTCTTCATTTACTGCAGAATTTAGATGTGCACGGACTGATGCAGTGTTTGTGCGCCGGCTTGGACAAAAGAGCCATATCAAAGGTTAGTATTGACATTCTCAGTGAAACACTTGAAAAACTTCTAACAGGGTCGAGTTTACATCTTTCTTAAGGAACATTGTTCTAGTTACGCGTCATTTGAATGGGGGAATTCTTTGCTTCTCAGGTCACCTTACTCCTCTCTGTTTGTTATGCCACAGTTACCCGGGTTGAAAACACAAGCACCACAAGTGAGGCACAAGCATTAGGACCCGAGATCTCAAAACAAACAACCCAACCTTCTCGGCTGGAAGCAAGGTTTTGTCCTGGAATAGAAGAACGTCTCAGGAACATGGAGACACACCTTGGATATGGTCCAGGTACAATTTCATTAACTTATATTGAGACTGGCTGTTGTGTTAAAAAACTGTGGGTTGTTGTACAGTTCTAAACAAAATCCATCCCTGTGTACCCATAAAGGTTGGCACACACTTGGGGACATGTTGCAGGGATACATTACTTGTGAAAAATTTTGGACAGTGTCCAAAAATAAAAGTTGGAAAAGTGTCTGAAATTTAGAGCATCCAAAATATTTATAGCACGGTATAAAACTTTTAACTAGCCCTAAGGCTCTTAGTTTCCAGTATGGAGCAAACTCTAGTTGAGACACAGCTAAAGATACTTATTGGCTTGGTAGAATGTGTTATTTTCACGTCAGTGTCTCTGTAAAACCTTTAGGGGTGTAGTAGAGCTGTCATTTTCATAGATGTTGTTTCGATGTAATTCCTGTTTCATTGGCCCTGAGCATCTGAAATTAGATATGAAGTGTCCAAAAATTAAACATCCGAGATAAAGCATCTGAAAAATTTTTGCAAGTGATGTATATCTCAGGGACTCATTCATATGTGCACATAGGATGCAAGTTGAAGGGCAAGTTTGCAGGAACAGTGATGTCAAATTGAAAATTGAGGTCACTTTTATCCCTGCTTCATGATGCACAAATTAACACCAGCTGGATTTCATGCAACTTGTAGTCCAGGAAAAAATTGTCCCCATAACAGAACTTTTTTTTGTCAAAACCTTCGCTGCAACATTTACCCCCTTTAATGACCCAAACTCCAAGGGCTAAGTGGGGGTGCAAAAATCACAATTTTCAGGTAAAAATTTGGAACCTTTTAAAGTTGTGCGACTCTTTATAGCAAAATGACATTGGGATACAGGGCCCCTAAACAAAACTGAACAACAAAAAACTTTCACTTAAATTTATAACAAACACAAAATTGCTAAAGCTAAATGATGGAATTGTGATCATAAACTCTAAGTTTACAACAACGAACAAAAAAATTGCTAAAACTAAATTAGTTGGAAAAAATAGATACCCATTGCTATGTATATGGCCAATAGGCCCCTGTTAAATACATAAACTTCGATTCGATTTATTAAATTAAAATTTAAAAACGGATGTAAAATGTTTCGCCAGGTTATAACTAGCAGTCTGTTTCACAGAACAATTTTCTAATGTCTGGCGAATTCTGTCGAAATATCTTGATTCGTGGCTTGCATTGTATCGATGTTTGCGAGGAATACAGTAACCTGAAACAGGAAGTTTATTTGCTGCTTGTGTACTTGGTCACAGCCTTCGTTCCTTCGCTTACGGCGTGCTTCGCAAGTTCGCCGGGCAGAAGCAGCCTGATGGCGGTCTGGATCTCGCGGGAACTAATGGTCGACTTCTTATTGTAGTGTGCAAGTCTCGAAGCTTCTGTGGCGATGCGTTCGAAGATATCGTTCACGAAAGAGTTCATGATGCCCATGGCTTTGCTGGAGATTCCAGTGTCGGGGTGAACTTGCTTGAGAACTTTATAGATGTAAATGGCATAGCTTTCCTTGCGTTTTCTTGTTCTCTTTGACTTTCCTTCGGTCGCTCCCTTCGCCTTGCCGGCTTTTTTCTCGCCTTTCTTACCAGCTACTTTCGGTGCCATGTTGTAAACCTTGATAACACTTCAATATGTTGACCTCTCTATTTATACGAAATACGCGCTCGGATCAATTAGTATGCGGATCGAAAATCCGCGGCCCCCATTGGTACGCTGGAGAAAAATGATCACCATGAACTGCAGCGGAGCAACTGGTGTCGGAAATTAAATATTTTGTTAGGAATTTCGTTTGTGCCGCCCTCGATTTGTGATTTTTTTTACCTAAAATCGAGATGCAGGTGTATTATTAGGTCTGTCGGGCTTTGAAATATCAAAGCGTCTCTCTCGATGGTGAAATTTGAGCGGGAAACAAAATTCGCCATCGCCGCCAAAGTTATCGTAAGCTTGTCATTTGTGATTTGAGAAACCTACGAACGCCGTTACCGTAATTTAGCCAATTTGCAATGAACTAATTCACTTTTCCTTTCAAGGGACAGGAACGACGTTTAGGCGGAGCGAAAGACCGGCACTTGGTAGCGATCGACACTCGAGTGCCAACGCGAAAGTCAGTTTCGCACCACGATGACGACTCGATTCGCGCGCGTAGGTTTTCAACTTGAGGGAAGCGAACTTGGGGTAAATTTCTTTTGAACAGGGAGTGTGTGGAAGACTGCAGATATATTGTTACAGTACTGACTGGCATAATAAAAAAAATTGTCAACTTAACGGAAATACATTCGTTGATCATGACTTTCGAGAGATGTGGTGGCTCCTAAAGGAGCCGTTGTGCTAGATTTCTTCTAGGTGCTTTGTGAATCTAGCCGCCAAATCCGTACAGAGTACGTCCTTGGCGTTTGAGAGCGTACACCACATCCATGGCTGTTACGGTCTTCCTCTTAGCGTGCTCGGTGTACGTCACAGCATCACGGATGACATTCTCAAGAAAAACTTTGAGAACTCCACGGGTCTCTTCGTAGATGAGGCCAGAGATTCGCTTGACACCGCCACGGCGAGCGAGACGACGGATGGCTGGCTTGGTAATGCCTTGGATGTTATCTCTCAAAATCTTACGGTGACGTTTGGCACCCCCTTTCCCGAGACCTTTTCCTCCCTTTCCTCTACCAGACATAATTCGTGTACTTCTTGAAGACAAACAGCAAGAATACTCTCTTGGCTTACTGAAGTAATAAACATACTAGAAAACTTAGAGCGAGGGTTTTTTTATAATTGTGAGTCGGACCTCTCAGAAAACATATCCCTATTTTTGATTGGTCTGCTTGAGAACAAAAGGTTTTTATTATTGTAATGAGTCATAATTATTTGCATAATTATGATGCTAAATATGCAGAATTTCGATCCGTTCTTTCCTCAAGCTTGATCTTTTCGGTATCTAAGAGTCTCAAGATAAACGCGACCTTCTAGAGTCCTTCTAAGGCGGTGAAATTTTCTCCCAAAAAATAACCGCGTACAAATTTACATTATTTTATCAATTTCACTTTCTCAACTTTAACTTCAATTTTGTCACTGTTCGGTTGTAGCTGATAGTCCGGCTATTCATAGTTAGTAGAGGGGCTATTGCAACTCCCAAGTACAAGTCTTCCCTGAAAAGATTGGAAGTAGAATTGTGCAATCAAAGATAACTAATTTAAGTCTGATGGGCAAAGCTTGTACTAGAGTAGCTGAAACTTTAGAAGCTCTTGTTTACTTGTTTTGGCGCTCATCGAGTATCACCAGCTGACTCCAGCGATAATTGTCATCAGATGGTCGCGTGGGGCCGCGTGAGTCTCATTTGGGCCTGCTTGAGTAGAGGGTGGTAAGAGGTATATGCGTGACACGTGGCATGGGCAAATATTTAGAGAGGAGCCACATCAGCCTTAGTTGGTTTTCATGCAGGTCCTCTATCCTGGTCGAATTGGAATTTGGAGAAGTTTTGTTTGGAGGGAAGAAAACCGGAGAACCCGGAGAAAAACCCTCGGAGCAAGGCGAGAACCAACAACAAACTCGACCCACATGTGGTACCGAGCTGGAATATTGGTGGGAGGTGAGTGCTCTCACCACTGTGCCATCCCTGCTGCCCTAAATATTTGTTAAAATTTATACGGGAAACGGGATCCGCCCCCCACCGCCGGCCAACCCCTTTCGATCTCCTTTGAGGCAAAACCCACTTGATACGTACCACAAACATATATTTTATTACTTTTGTGGTCATGTCTAGGGAGGCCTGTTCCATGTGACGTGTACAAAAGACTCGCCGATCTCGAGGAAAAGATCTTGCACCTCGAAGGACTCTCGCCGGAGTACTTCAGACAAAAAGTGAGTATCAACTCTGATTTCCACTTTCAGCATCTTAATTCTCCCTGATGTTTGTTTTGTTCTCTCTGTGTTCTTATGAAAAAATTTGCCTGTCCGTCAGAACTTTTTCTGGTCTACACGTTTCAGACTTCAGGTTGTTTTATCTGAACTAAAGAGAAGTTAGAAATTGATCTACATGAAAAAAAATGGGACGTTTAGGTTTTGGGCGTTCCTGATTTCGCACGTTTAATGTTCGGACACTTTTTATCTCATTTCGGACAAATTTCTGACTAAAATTTCGGGCACCTCAATTGCTGAATTATAGCAAAGTAAATTTACGCCTCCAAAAGTTGAATTAGTTTGAAACAGCATCTGTGAAAATTAAAGTTTTCACTACACTTTCAAGGTTTTAGAGATCTTGTGACACTGCGGACGAGAATATAACACAAATTCCATCAAACCGTTACGTATCTCAAGAAGTTTCAGCTAGAGTTCGCCCCATGAAGAAAACTAAGAACTTTGGAGCCACTAAAAGGTTTATAAAGTACTGTAAATATTTCGGTCGCTTAAAATTTTCGGACGCTTTTTTTTGTCCGAAATTTGAATCGTCCAATACCCTGGTCCGATATTTTTGTTGACATTCAGGTGCAAGTTTCGCGCCGTTGCCATCGGTTACGTGTTTTCCCGCGTTTAGAAGCCAGTACATGTTTCTCTCGATCTTGTTACCCGTTTCATGTTTCCCGCGCTTTCCATCTTTCAATTTTTCCCGCGTTTTTCACCAGTATATAATGCAGTTATATACTGGTAGTAAAAGTCATAAAAGGAAGATCGCTTCTTTCCAATTCTCGGGATTGGAGACTGAGAGTACTTCTCTTTTTCCAAAATCTTCGCTGGAGGTGTTTACTGATTTCTTTCGTTGTGATTTTTAGGCTCAGAGTATGAGACATGGACGAATATCTTCAAGTGGAGAAATGACTGATTCTACTCAGGTAAACAAACTCTTTTTTAGCATGACCTCTTCGTATTTTAGTCCAGATAACGGTTTACGGTTGAATTTTTATTCATTGACACCCAAGTTAAACCATCTTTTATCAACATCCGAGCTTAAGTTTCTATCGATCAAGAGTAAGCGCTTGTTGAGCCAAACAGATAATGAGTTTGTCAGTAGCGAGCCCCGGGGGAGGTACTTCCAGAAAAATTGAGTGGGGGTGTGCGGCCCGCTTCCCAACACCCTTACCCTATTTATGACCAAAATCTGCGATATTCCCTACCCTATTTATGACCTGACCAAAAATTCGAAACCCTATTTATGATCTAACCCTTAAATCAAAACCCTGTTTCAGACCTGCGTTATGATTGGTTCCCTAGTTCAGACCAATGTTAAGTTACCATAAACATAATTTGTGAAGGGCTTTTGTTGTTTTTCTTTTCGATAATGATGAAAAAGTGGCTTCTTCTTAAAAACTTACCCATATGAAGGCTAGAGTGCAACAACCATACCCTATTTATGACCAAAACGGCTGAAAAGCCATACCCTTTGGGGCCGCACATACCTATATAGCCCATATAAGGGGGTACCCCTCCCCCCGGGAGCGAGCCTCAGTCACCAACTGCAACGGCTGTTTTTTTCTGGGTTTTTCTTTATCTGGGTTGTTTTCAGTCTCGGGGGCGGGGGATGGGGGAGGGCGCTGCAATTTGAAAATGTCGGGGATGCTCGTTGTTTTGCTTAGGGATATAAATTAAGGATTCTGATCTCACTTAGGGTGATCATGACGAAGCGCCACTACTTTTTAGCTGTCAAAGTATCTTTTAGGGTGCAATCGAAGAAATAATAGTAAAGGAACGCTCTTATTTCCGTTTGTAGGCTCGATTTCTGCCAGTCTCTCGAGTACAGTCTACTAGCGTGGGCTCCTTTCCTGATCAGCGGCTGGTAATCGAACCTATTCCGTTTTAAGTGTATCTCTAAGGGGTCAAATAAATCCCGAGACACGCCCAGATTGATCCCCTTTAGGTCTTCAATCAGGAGCCTATAGGTTTCTGATTTAATATAAATTTCCAACGAGCATCCCCACTTTTTCATATGGGATCTCCCCCCCCCCCCACCCCCCTCCCTTAGAGCCCGGGGGATTTCAGTACTTCGCTTTACAAAGCAGGAATTCGATATTTTTCTTCTACTGACAGAACCTCACGTTAGATGCGATTGATGAGCGGATCAGAACTTTGCGGCACTCACTCTCCAAGGGACATGCCTCATAAACAGTTCGGTTTCGCTTCAAGTTCAGAT
Source organism: Orbicella faveolata (assembly GCF_042242905.1). Lineage (NCBI taxonomy): Eukaryota > Metazoa > Cnidaria > Anthozoa > Scleractinia > Merulinidae > Orbicella > Orbicella faveolata. The sequence goes on along the minus strand of NW_028301552.1, from coordinate 34,727,572 downwards.
TTAGTTCAGTTCTCACGGTCGAGGCGAAAGGAATTCAAGAGCTTCACCTTAGCTTACAGCGTCACTTTGGAATACCATCTGTAACACAACGAACTGTGAAATCTTGGAAATGTATTTTTTCCCAGGGAAACTGGTTTCGTGCGTCCCTCCTCTCCCCCCCCTACCTTGTCCTGTCCTGTCCTCTCCCCTTCCCTTCCCTCCCTAAAATTTGCTTTTTGGCGAACATTTATACATATTATAACCAGTGTCTGAACTAACATCAGTTTTCTTCACTGCTCATTTGGCATTGTCTCAATCTTTATTGCCTCATTCTCAAATGAACATTCTATTTAATAAATATGTCTCACTCTTTTCCAGTATGTACAACATTTACAAGTCACTTGATTTACCGCTCATGCTCTTTTCTGCATATTTTTGTGAGGAACTGACAATTTTCTCAGTTTATCTTTTCTTCCCTGGCAGGGATGGCAGAGCGTGTTTTGAATGATATTCTATGTATTATGCAAAATAAAATGGTTGTTGTTGTTGTTATTACAAGCTATCGCCAGAGGCGCTAACTTGTAGGGGGTTTGGAGATATTTGTAAAATTAATACTTCATGTATTTTTTGCTTGAAATTGGGGGAACTAAAGCCCCTCCCCGTACCCCCTGGCTCCGCCGTCCCTGTCCTGCTTAGTTTTAATATTTTATCTATACACGAATGCTGTGGGGAACTCATCTTTTTTTTCGTAGCTCAGTAATACGATGGAATCGAAGGACACTTAAGTCAAAACAATAAATTAACTGCTTTGTATGAAACGCCTTCATCAAAGTGAAGAATTTTGGCGGAAAACACTCGCGGCGTTCTTCACAGTTTTCCCGCCTTCACTGAACGCGGCTGTTCATTCCTGACTGAGCCACAGCGGTAAAATGACAAAGTCACACCCCATAATTTAATTTGTCTGAGTGAATATTTGAGCAGTGATATTCCTTCACTAGTAGTCACAAGTCCTCCAATTCGTCTTCTTCATCGGAGCCTGTGTCCGATGGCTTTCTACCCTCCTCAGGCACGTGTTTGTAAGCCTGCATCATGGCCTCGTGTTCTTGTTTCACTGCAGCATTGTGTTCTTGAGCCCGCTGCCTCAGTGATGCAATGCTGTGTGACCTGAGGTCATCGCCATTTTCGTTGGAACCTTCCACCTTGATTTTCTCCTCCATTATCTTCGCTTTCTTGTGCATGCCGAGTAGCCATGGGGCCGAGTTGGATGTCAGATGAGGTGGGAGGGGTAAGGAATGACGTACCATTGCTCCATAGAGGCCGTACTCAGCCATGATCGAACTGTGACCCCAGCATTTCTCCTTCTTGCGCCATTTTGCCCGTCGGTTTTGAAACCAGACCTGAGGAAAGGAACATACAGTTATTAATTCGTGCTTAAGGTAAAGGTAAAGTCTGCATACGAGCCAAGTGGCCCACCAGGTCGGAGCCTTATTACGGTTTCTGTGGTATGAAGCGATTAGGAGTATTTTTACTCCCCCTGGATGGGATGCTAATTCCATCGCAGGGCTACCCCCAGCATTAAATTCATTTACCTGGGAGGAGAGAGGCATTGCGATAGTGAAGTGTCTTGCCCAAGGACACAACACAATGTCCCCGGCCAGGGCTCGAACCCGGACCGCTCGATCCGGGGACAAGCGCACTAAGCATGAGACCAACTAACTCAAAACTATGACAGAGTCGGCTCCAAGTACTGACCAGACAAAGGAATAAATCCCTTACTTTCCCGAAACCGAATTTTCCCATCGATAACCGTATATTCCTTTCAATGTTAGTTCTAAGAATCTAGGATTACATCAAGACATTTGTACAATATCCTCAATTGAAGAGGTTTTTTTTTTAAAAAAAAAGCTCTTTACTAGGAAATTACAAGGTCATTTAACATAAGCCTTTTACGATTTATTTCAATCTTAAGTTTCCATAAAACTCAAGTATTTTCGATAAATGGAAAGTTAGGATATAAAGATGTTTAAGAACTGAATTTAGTTCCAACCTAGAACTTAGCGGGGACAACTTTTTTGGACTCTTAGCATTAAAAAGAAATAACTCTAAAGTCATTCAGGAAATTGAGACAATCATGTTAACAAGATAAAAAAACTTGAAAATGAACTGTCTTTTTTCGAACGTATCAATCGATCACATTTAATTTCTAGTATTCTCGGTAGCTTAGGGTAAGATGAAGGCCGACCGCCCTGGACTTCATGTAAATACAGTAGAGCCCCGTTAATCCGGTCGTGACCAGCGGGCCATGAAAATTTGGTCATGATTCGTCTAAATTGAGTGATGTATTAACAGAGATATCTCAATTGCACTTCTAAACAACTGTTCTTGAGTAAGCATCCGGAATACAATATAATAATTAAAAAAAAACAACAACAAAAACCTTCAATCAGTACATACAATATTAACAACGGAAAGATGAACATAGCTGGTTCGAGTGGCCGTGTAAACGGGGGTAAAATTATAAGGGATTATGCAGATCGGGTTTTAGCATGTGGCCTTGGCCGTATTGACGGGGTGACCGCATTACCGGGGTTTTCTTATAAGAAAATGTATCAGGGTTTCGCCGGGACAAAAAAAGTGACCGTTTTTTAACGAGGTGACTGTAAGGCGGGGTTCTCTATATAGCTCTGATAACGGAGTTTTTAGTCAAAACAGAAGATAGCAAGTCTATAGCATGAGAAAAGACGTGAAAAAAACAACGCCTTCCTTTTCCGTGCAAAGACATCTACATTACAATTTCCCTACAGATAATATCGCTGAGATAGATAATCTGTCCCTTGGGCTGCCGACTCAAGTAAATCTTCCACTTATTAATTTCCCAATCCGATAAATTAACTTCCTCTTTCATAGCAGTTCGTGTTACATTGCATCGGGTCATGTTGGTCCGATTTTGTTCTTCCTCATATTCCGAATTTCGTTTTATCTTTGCGGAAATCTGCTCGATTTGTTTGTAATGAGCTTGGCGGTTTCTAAGTCAGGAATTACGCGTTATTAAAAAGAAATCGTTGTTTACTTGGCACTTAAATTAATTTTTGCTTTTCGAGGGGTGTGTTCAGTTTATGTTTAATGAGCTCTTTTAGAAACCGTTTTATTATTGCAAAGAAATCAGCGTCTTCATTTACAGTCCGTGAGGTCGTTAAAATGAGTTTACGTGGCTGTTAGAACCTCATTTGTGCGCACTATTTGTTAGAAAGTTAATCATAATAGTCTCTATTTGGCTTTTATTGCACGATGAACCAGTTTATATAGCAAGAAGTCTTTCAACAGCGATATTTTTGTTTTCGCTTGTTAGCACGTGTTATTGTTCTGAATGGCAGTTTTGGTAATTTGTAGCTTTGTACATTTACCGCGACCTAAAATGACGAGGCATGCTAGTGTAATTAATAAAATTCTGTTTCGATTAAAGGCATGCGATGTTTAAAAAGTTTTTCTTTTCTTTTATGCTATGACTGAAATTTATTTTCGGTTAAAATTCTTCTTCCAACTCAATCTTGAAAATCCAGGTTATTCAAATAAGGCTACGAATGATTCCATTAAGGTTATCAACGTTAATTTGCAGTGAGATGAGTTAAACTTGGTTACAGAATCCAAAAAATAAAAGAAAGACGAAAAAGCGATGCCTTAGATCAATCGAGTTCTCACTTACATTGGTTCGTAAAGAATTACTCGATATTTTGAAGACGTGACCAATTTTAAGTTGCGGAACTTTTTCCCGGAATCACACCCCATGAACTTAAACTTGCACTGTCGGAAACATGTAAATACAATTTTCTTAAGCTAGAATTATTACGTCACGGTTAACTTGAAAGGGAAATAATTAAGCGGGAACGGTTAATGACAATGGACCCAGAAAATTTAGAAATAAATAGCTTTTTTCCTCCCTTGGAAAGGCCAAATAGGTTAATTTAACTTGCCGGTCATCAGGGCGTGACAAAAAAAAGAAAGGTAATGCTCAGTTTAAAATTAACTTAAAAGAGAAGCTTGCCATTGCTGGATTGTAGACACATCTTTTTCTTTTGTCTTCCGTTTTACTCCCAATAGCTTATTCCATTATTATATGTTTTTTTTTTTTGGTTTTCTCTGTTTTTGTCGGAGCATTTAATTACAGAAGGACAAAAATGATTGTTTGTCGTTAAGAAGTAAATACGTCTTATTGAGCCCAATCAACCAGTTTTTATTGCGAAAACTGAACAGGCGAAACTAATTTTATGGTTTTGTTAAACGTAGGCACATCTCGTATACTTTGTGAGAAACAATGTATTTCTCAGAAATATTTTTAAGCAATTCGTATGTATAAGAACTGCTGGTGCTCCTGCAAGAGGAACGTTGAATTTATCCCAGTCACAAATTTTTGACTTTGATTCAGGTTTTGGCAACTTTTGTGCTGATGTTTATAAACAATCCTCAGAGACTGTGTAAATAGGTTTTGTTTACGTTGTTTGTAATGGTAGGCTTGAATCAGGTTATGGGGTAAAGTTTTAATGTTTTTCAAGAATACCCGCTCTCTTATTCAGTCCTATAGTTTGGTATCTCAGCTGCAGGCTTAAATTACTACGCTAACAAATTATATAGAGATACGAACCACTCTTCCTTTTCAGAAGATTTTGACATTTCGGCTGTCTTCTTTTATGCCAACTAGTTTCATTACTCGGTATTGCCTGGAGCGAAATTCATATTTTCACCAGTTTCTTAGTTCATTTCGTAACGATCGATTATTAACATACACTGAGCGAGGTGGCATCACAAATGGTCATCGAAAAATTGAGAGAGTTTTCAAATTGTGTTTTCGAAGTTTCGAAGTTGCTTTTTGTTCATGGTCCAAGGTGGTTTTCTCTTCTCCGTTTGTGCTTGCAGCGTTAGTTTTGGGGTATTCTTTATTTTAAAGCATTCTTACAAGCGTTTACAAGTCGTTTCAAACTAGACGTAAATGTGCAGTGTATAAATGAGGTGAAGTAGGTAAACAATTTTAGTCGGGAAACGACAGGTGCATAAAAAAACTTATAGCACGACCGCTAAGTGATTACGGTTTCCTCCCTTTGTGTGCAGCTAGAGCAGACTCAACAATTCCAAAAACGTACAAAAACTGCGTCGGTCCTTTCTGAAAATTAAAAATTCTTATTTTTGATCAATACGTACTTTGTTAGCTACAGAAAGATTGTTGCGAGTGACATTTACAAAATTTGAGAATTTCAAACTGGACAAGTTCATTGTTAGCACAACTTTGCATATTTTTTTCCTGGCGGCGATTTTCGAAACTTCTTAAAGGCCTAATTAAACTTTAGCTTACTATAATGCTTTTTTTTTATTAGCGCTGATTAAGAAATGTTATGTTTTACAGGAGTGTTTGTTGGGAAGACTAGAAAATCTAAAATAAGGGCATTGATATCAGCAAGGTCTACGTCCGAGTGAGTTTTAAATATGAAAACAAAACGGAAGTCAGGGCACCCTGCCAGTCTTTTCGACTACGCGCTCAATAATTTTGATTTTATATTTCGCGATAACACTCGAAATAATTTGAGAAAACATCGACTTGTTTAGTCCCTTTTACGTTAACTTTCATCACTAACTTTTTCCGCGAAATTTACAGCGGCGAAAAAGTGATAGCAATTTCTTTCAGGTAAAAGTTGAAAGACGAAAATGGCAGCCATTGTTTCGTTCCAGCCGGACGTGTTCAGTTCTGGTTTATTAAAGGTCATTTAAAAACGAGAAGGTTCTTTTCCGCGAAGTTCTACTTCAAATTGGCGGCATTAGAATCTTTTAACGATGACATGATCGATTGAGGTGTTTATTTTTCTCAATATCTCTGCCTTTTCGCATTCGTACGCAAAACTTTGCTGCGTTTTATAACTCGACAAAGTGTACAAGTTTCTCGACGGATATTAAGCTAGTTAGTACATACGCTCAGTCAAAACAACTCTTCAAATTTTCGTTTAAAAATGCGACCGGCACCTCGTCGAAATTAGCTTTACAAAAGAGCCTGTGGGCAATGACACAGCAAAATAACAAACAAAAAATAAAGCGAAGTTTATGTAACCTCAGGGTTCATTCTAATATAGCGACCATCTTTTCCGGTAAGTGAAAAATTTATCCGTGTAACCCACTTGAAACCAAGGTGTTGTAACGGTGCCCTTCTGAATAAATGTCGGTGTTTTTTCGACATTTTCGGAGCATTATCATTTGTGCCTGTGCCTCAGTGTGTCGATTTTCTATAAACTTAGGCCGTTTCATATTAGGGAGTCAGTGTAATTTGGTAATTTGAAGGATCTGCGGCGAACAATACTCGCCGCTGCCTAAGATTGCATCTCAGCGGTTCAATGATAGTTGCAACTTCTGGTCAAGAATAAGAAAATTGGCTTGCTTAGAAAGCAGAGATATCGCTGAAAGTTCTTATGATTAGCTGGCAGACTCGAAATAATGTTGAACTGATTATTTACTCTTTTAGTCAATGGTAATTAAGCGAGTTCCGTTAATTCTTAGAAGGATCCAAGTTCCTTGGTCGAGGTTTCCTCTGATGTGCGCGTGACTGAAAAGATTTGCGATATGAAAGGGTGTTGTGTGGAATATAGTCAGTGTAAATGGCAAAAAGTAATAAAATCTGAGAAACTTTAAAATGGCACACTATCTCTTGAATTTCGTATGTGCCTCTCCAATATCAGTAATTTCGGAAAAATTCTGCTTTGAGCGTTCACCGGATTGAAAATCCCCGGTTTTAGAATTAGGGCGTTTTCCCTGTTTTTATTTATGGTAAAGTTTATAGAAGACGTTTGCTTGACTTATTTCCGAATCAGTCTTTATAATTTCTAAGCAGTGTTTCATTTTTCCTTGGTTGAAAAGGTGAAATTTTAAGCTGTAGAGCTTCCGATAGCTGAAAACCCCATTTTTCAAACTCTTCGGGAGTTCTATGGTGTTGATATTAAAGGTCTTCGTTTCAATCGCGCGTGCTAAAATGTTTCAAACGATATCGAAATACACGGATCACTCGCTTACACTGCTAGTGTTGGATTACTAATTCAAATGTTACGACAGCTGAATAGAGCTATTAATCCGAATGAAACAACCGCGTTAAACCATCTCTGTGGGGCGACACAGTTTGAATCTCATCACAAGTAACAATAACCTCTGCTGTTGTCGAAACGAATTAAGCTGGAGCTTTCCGTAAATGGATCGAACGCGTTCTGTCGCGAAAACGGTGCAGCAAATTTGCACATGTTTGACAGAAAGACTTCCAATTGTGGCGGCTTTTTTATTAGAAGGAAATAGAAAACGAAAAACTGTTTTTTTTTTCCTTGGGAAATCAACGGTATTACAATAACTGAGCAGAAAATTAAGATAGAGAATTCGAGACGAAACCTAACTCGTTAATTATTATTTGTCAAAGGTTATTGAAATGTGGGGGTTTTCCGGCAGGATTCAAGAATTCTTTTAAAAGTAATTAGAGGAGTACTTGTGAGAAACTGGCCTGTCAATTTTTCTTTCATTTAATGCTCGATGTAATGATAAGGAAAAACAAAACCTGCGAACAGAAAACCGCGCGTGTGTGCGCGATTCAACGTAGAAGAACTTTGCAGTTTCAAATGAAACGCGATTCGAACAAAATGGCTCTTTTAGGAAATGTGGCAAAGATTGTTTTCTTAGTCAAATTCTTACATTAGCCTAATACGCTTTAACTTGCAAACCGTGACAGATCAAAAGACTCTTTCGCAAACCCAAGACTTGATTAATGTCAACTTTGAGAAAGAAATTGAGACAACTCGGTTCTCGCCCTTATGCAAGCTTCATTAGAATTGTGTATATTTCCTGTTAGTGTTATTGCACCGTGTGCCATGTTATCTCGGCATATTTCCGCCGCCGTATTCTTGTACAATGTGCTATATTTACGCAATAATAAAACTTTAAGAGCGCTAAATCAACTTGATGGCTTCACCGAAAAGGACGTTAAATTATAATTTAAAAAGCAATTAATGACAGTCTAAAAATGTAAAATTCAAAGCTAATGAAAAAAAAAAAAAAAAAAAATAGGGTGAAACCGCCCCAAAACTAGGCGCCAAAGTGGAAACGGTGCACAGTTTCCAATTAGGGTTTTATTATACGAGGCCTGTTCCTCTTTCACCCTTGCTTCCGATGTAATTCTCCGATGAATAAAGTCGAAAGCGTACATTTAGGGCATACTTTCCCCCAATTTTTCACAATAGCTAATATTCTAACAAACATTTTTCGCACCAGTTGGCAACCCCTTTGTTCGCATGGAGGTAAAAATAATATATATATATAATAAATTTTATTTTTTTTCTTTAATTTACCTCAAGTGTGGACTTAAGATATGGTTCAAGATTGCGAGCGTTGTTTGACGTGAGTTGTGATTTCGATTTTATTACTATTATTATTATTTCAGGAAAAAAGAATTATTGAAACCCTTGCTTGTTGTCAGATCGAAAAAACACCTGCTTAGTCTAAATCAGGTCGGCGTGTAATTACGGTAATTAAAAGGAGTTCATAACTTTAATGAACGCTAATGAATGCCAATTGCGACTAATTTTTTTCCCCGGAGCTTTTACCATCGGAGCGAACAAAACAAATCCGCCAAGTTGGTACGACATTACACGGTCAGACCCATTTGTACCTTAATCAGCGCTTAGCTGTTTTCATTCTTTGCTTTTTCTTTCCGTGGCGGTCGCAAAAAAGACACACAGCGCTTCAATACAAAACCAGATTACTTCTGTTCGCCGAAATGCAGCAGATGGTTTCTTAGTCGAGCGATGTAGGGAAGGTGAAATGGACTAATTAAAAATTTAACAGCAAAATAAGGTTTCTTTTGAAGATGTCTCCTTGAATTGCGCGCGCGCACAAATGTAGCTGGAGAAAATTAGAGGAAATTAATTTCCATCTAATCTCTGCGTACCTGGATTCGGTCTTCTGGTAACTCGATCTTCACAGAGAGATTTTCTCTGGCGTAAACATCCGGGTAGTGGCTGTCTTTGAACGCTTTTTCCAATTCTTCCAGTTGGTAGTTCGTGAAAATTGTTCGATGTCTTCGCTTCTTAGGTGCCTTCTTGCTCGCTGCGTTTTTGTCGCTCTTCAGGAAACCGCATTTGTCAATTTTGCTTTCCTCCGTTCTGTGATCTGCGAAGGATGAAATATTGCGTTTTAATCACGGCTTACGAGACACTTTTAACGAGTTGTTATTTCTGCGAATTAGCAAGCTCTTACTGGAGGTAAATCTGTCATTTTCAGTTAAATATAGAAATTAAACAGAGTTAACATCCAAAAATTCGCCATGACACATCGCGTAAAATTGTGCAGTAATCGAGAAGACAAATAACGAAATGAAAAATACAAACCCGAGCAAATTTCTTGTGAAATCATACAATTTAGTGCGCCAGCTGCTAGCGATGTGGGCTTTAGTTAGAAAGCCATTAAACTACAATCAAATATTTTGAAGGAAGACCACACTCATTTTGGTGTAAATATCGTCGAAACACCGAGCAATTTGAGAACTAGTATAAGTTTCACCAAGGGTAAAACTAGAACTAGGACAGGAAGTTGACGGAGGGAAATCCTCATGTGCGCTGGTTTGGACGCGATCTTGAAGCAATCCGCGAAGGCTTGAAATGAACACCGCTTGTTAATTAGGGCATTACAGACCATTACAAGATCATTTGCTCCAATAATGGCACGGGAGGCCAGGGCGAAACAACCGCTAAAAGAGTCATCGAAGGAGTGTTTAAAAAGTAGTTAAACGAAACCCGATCCTGGCATAACGAACTATAAATTATGGCTGAACACCACTAACCTGATATGATAGTTGTCTTGTCGGCTTCTAAACTCGGGTTTTCTAAACGCGACGCAATCGGTGAAAAACACTCTACCAGGGTTGGATTTTGGGGGCTGGTTTCCTTCGGCTTAGAATTCTTCTCTCCAAGGCCAAGGATGTCATGGATGGCGAAAGAGTGAATCGGAGATGAACGTTTCACAGGAGGGAATGGCTCGGACCGAGGAATCGCGAAGCAAAACTGCACTTCTCGGTTCATATTCGCTGATAAAACTTCTCACGGGCGATACCGAAAATGTTGGACCGACTCCGTGTGCTGACGGATGTGATATCTACTGCGTGGCTGCCAAATATATCTGGATAGCTTTAATATTCCTGCAATCACTTTTATCTTCATTTGGCCATAATTAGCTATTGTCCTCAACAGAGAAATAATGCGAAGGAAATTGAACAATCAATTCACACCTGTCAATCAAACCTTGGGACACACGGCTTTCTATGGTTGCCATTTATTAGCTATATTATCTATCAAACGACAGTCATAAATTGACGAAGATTTTTCTCTGACGCTTTTCGAGAGCATGCTCAATGTGGGGTCTCCGAGTTGCATGGTTTTTTTTTTTTTTGCGATAATGTAGCCGAAACTGGCTGGCTATTCGTTTTACAACGCAAATGAAATGCCTTTCTGAAAAAGCCCGCAGCCAACTCTTTGCCTCTTAATTAGTGGAAGTTCAGGTTTAGTGTAAACATTGAAACATCGCCTTACACGAGCTCTAACCGCTTCTTTTTGTTCCGTAACTCCTTAAGAACGGCTTGTTTACAAAACAGAAGAAAAGCTGATTTAAAACACGAATTTATGTAGCTTGTTACATTCAGTAAAAGGGGAAAAAGCCTGGATTAACAGTTTCTTGTTAAGCCTTTGCTTTCATCTGACATTATCTCAAGGCTAAGCCATCTGAGCCCCTGCGAGTGTTTAAAAACAAGAGAGTATTATATTCCCCGCTGATATTACCATATTCAAGCCATGGAAAAGTCGCTTATTTCATGACCTGAAGATATATTAGGCACGCTTTATCTTTTGTCAAGGAAACCACGTCAATGCTTCTCGGAAGGAACCCCATGAAATGTCAAACTAGAAGAGATCGTGAGAGCAGAATTGACAAGCTGTCACTCACGACAAAATATAATGAAATGTCCCAAGGTGCGAGTGAAAGTCGGAGACTTGTTCGCTTGAAAGAAGGGCGAAATAAATTAGATACCTCTCGAGGACTTTAATGTCTTTGTTTCCAGTGCACGGAGTAAATTTGTTTCAAATTATGTTCGGTTTTAGTTTAGAGGTTACTTTTATTCGAATCATAACAGACACTACTTTTAGTAAGCTTGTTTTTGCGAATGAAACCTGTGTTTTTTGTGCAGCTTTTGGACTATTTTAACAGAATCGGAACAAAGTTTGATATTCAGATGTTGTGTTAGATATATATATATATATATTTTGCTTGTCAACATTGGCGGGCTCATCCGACAAAAAATAGCCCTTCTGTAGGATTTTCTAACCCCGATTCTACCTGTAAATATATATTTTTAACTGCAGGCCTTTAATTTTCTTCGTTGCTCTGTCAGTTATATGTTCACACAGAAAGCAATCTGAACTCTGAACTTGTGTCAATTTTAATTCAATAAGAACACTTGAGGAGTTACATTAGTTCGCTAATATAGAAACTGAAAGAAACTTTTCAAATGAAATGGAACAAAAATCTTGATTAAGAAAACTCCAGAACTGTTCGAAATTCAAGGTTTTTTGCACTCGACAAATTTTTACCTCGCTTTCACCTCCGCAAGTCTTATTCATTTTCTCCACAAGTAACGTTTGGCAGACCAGATAGAAGTATATCTTTTGTGGGTGAAATAATTTTTTCGTATTTCCTAGTGTTGCATAAAAGATTATGGCTTGTTATACTAGCACGTGAAAGTGTTGTAGACCAAAACCCTTTGCAGTTTGGAATTTGATTCGAGAAACTCAAAGTTGTTAAAAATATTCGCGACCAGCATCTTATATCAACAAGAAATTCGAAGCTGTAGAACTTTACATCACGTAATTTGTGCCCGTCCCTTGTTAATATTTCGGATAGGGCCGCTGGCTTGTTAAGAAATTATAGTGCCATGCATTTCTAATATAGATCTCGTGAAATTAAACTGTATTTCGTTTGAAAATCCCGTAAGGCCTGCTGTAAAGAGCAGATAGTTATATAAGTTCTGAATGAAAGAAGTTTCAAATCGTCGGTCATCGTACCCCGGGGCCCAAAAGGACTGAAAGCAAAGGTATTGAAGGACTGAGAGACTTTCAATTCAAATTATTATCATTAAAACTTTGACAGGGGAAACTGTTTGAAATCAATTTAGCGAACCAAAAGGACCCCACCAAATGCATTGGCCTTTCATGGACGATTCGCTGCATTCACCAATCATTATAGAAAGGTTTGAATGAATAAACGTTTAACAAAAGGCAAACAAGAGCATTCGACGCGTTGGTACATGTATTTTATTTCTCATTACTACTAAAATTGGTATATAGTGTCTGAATGAAAACAAGAATTGTTTTCTCCGGGCAGGTTAACGTCACCAAGTTCACCGGTTAGCGGCTGTCATTGTATATTGCGGGTTTCCAAAGATTGTAATTATTAACTCTCTCTCTCTCTCTCTCTCTCTCTCTCTCTCTCTCTCTCTCTCTCTCTCTCTCTCTCTCTCTCTCTCTCTCTCTCTCTCTCTTTTTCATTCTGTTTCCTTTCGAAGGAAATCCCCTCACGTAGAAAGCCTTTCAATTGATTTCAGTCGGAAAATTAACTTCGTAGATTTTAATTTAAAACTCGAATCTGCCTTCTGGGCGTTACAGTAAAATTTGTACCTCAACTTGAAATTTTAAGACAGTAACGCTTCATTAAATAATTCTTGGGACTGTTAAAAAATAGTAATAATCAGTAATTACGAAATAATATGGAAAAACAAAACAGCAAATCTAGGAGCTTAAGCTACTCCGTATATAGCCTTGACCTTAGCTGAAGCCGTAAAAACTGTTTATCTTTTCCACTGCCGATTCAACAATGTTTTTTCTCTCTCAGCATTCGATGAAAAGAGAGAAAGAAACTCATTTAGAAAGAATCGAAATAATTAGAAAACTCCCAACAAAAAGGCGGCTAATCGTAATAAATTGACGTCTTCAGGGCCCTGATGGCGAAAAACTATTAAATATTTGATGAAATTGCTAAAATTGCAAACTCGTTGGGCTTCTGTGATCTTTTGCGGTGCCGCGCAAATGATGTGTTTACATCATTCAGGGAACTTTTCAACGACAGGTGATACGGAATCATCTCAGCTTAAGTTGAAAATTACAGCTCGTTGTAAATGGTTACGAGCTAGTACAGACTAATTTTCTAAGCAACTAATCACAGCACATCATTACAACTTCACATAATGATTGCCCAAAGCCACCCTACATCGGTAAATCTTTGAACACGAGAAATTATGACTTTCGGGAAAAGAAAAAAAAAACACTTTTATTAACCACCGATGGGTTAATTCACCAGCTCTGTCAAGATTATTATTATGATTACAGTGACTGTAATAACACCCCTTAAGAGTCAATAACCAATATTTTCTGGCTTTTTGAAGTGAGTCTTTCCGCTACGTTCTTTGCGAAAAAAAAAGGGCGTAATTGCCTGGCATGTGGCTAGGTTCAATGAGCTTGTTAATCGGGTCCTTCAGAAGTAAAGCATTATTGTCATTACAAAAGAACGACTACACTCGAACAAAACAGCTGCCTTTCGTTGTAATTCGTGTATGTTCGCTCGGTTAGTTCACGGAGTTCTCTATCTGTTTTCACTATAGCTCTTATCAAATAAATTGTTATCTCTTGAAAACTCAACTCTTAAGTTTCGCGACGTAACTTAAATTTCCGGTGAAACCTGTGTCAAATTTTGTTAGTTTTCCTCTCGTGTGCCTGTTCCCGTCGCTTAAAGCAAAGCCGCCATTGAAGCATTTTTCTGCCACAGACGCCAAACGCCATACACAATGCAGCGACAATGAGTGCAAAATGAGCCTATTTTATTAGATGAGCATTATGTTGTGGACTGAAAAAGCTTTGACTAACTTGAAGTTAAGTACAGTTTTTACGCCCGAAAGTAATTATGGCCTTAATTCAAAACAAGCCTTTAATTAACGGTTGAAAACACAAAGTGAAATCTTTTCAATATCTGAAGGCGAAAGGCAAGAATCGAAGGGGGGCTTCGTGGCACGAATTTGTTGTTAATGAAATCGAGTCGGGTGAACTGAAGGGCTTTGAGGACAATTCTATCACGTTTGCAAGAGTGGTATTTTTGTCGTAGTTCATCAAGATAAAGTTTGATTGTAATTTAGTGATTGAAAGCTAAATGAGAAAGAAAACTGCGTCATCAACTCGCTACCCTCCTCCCATCAATCGTTAGCGCTAACTACCCCCACATATCTTAATTTAGTCTCATTTGCGTTGTTGTACCTAAAGTACAGTTCATTACATCTGAATGAATGATCGGTAGGCAGAACGCAAACAAAATGGCACTCTTTTCGTCTCTGTTTTGTCGCCTCGTAGAAGTAATTGTCGCAAGCTTGTTACATAATTACGCACAAAGCGTGCATTTCATTTTGTAATGTATGAGTGAAAGGGGTGTTTGTTACTTATTTTTTAACAATTAACTACATGCGCAGTGCAAATTTCTATTTTCAGTCTTAAAATCAATCCAGTTTGTCTTGCATATTCCTCTTCTTCGCATGATGCGTTAGGATATTTTTCGTGGTGTAACTTAACTCTATGTTGCTTTCAACCTTCGGAGATTTAACTAATGGAGGCCGATTCTTTATTTGGCGTTGTTTAGCTTGCGCATGCGCTAGGCTTTTTCGCTTGACGTCTTATACAGCTGTTATAGGGGGGTAGACGCATAGGTATTCCCCTATCCCAATTACATGGCACACTGTGGATTATGCACACTGTTTCACGGGGTTTAACCGTATGCTATATTTCATGAGTCTTAGACGGTTTTTCTCTCGAAATTCAGCAGGGGTTATGAAGCGAGACGTTTTAGCCTAAAGGGGAATGGGTCGTCGGCCATACCGCTCTTTTCCGTTCCCGATGGCTTAACCCTCGTGTAAGTGACCCTAAGAGAAAAGAACGGCTGCCAGCAGCAGTCTAGCTGGGTCTCTATGAGGGTTTTAGGGATAAGGGAAATTGAGGAAAAAAATTAACAGGAAACAGGATACTTGTGGGAAAAATAATGGAGGATGGGATATTTAGAACAGATAATACAGGATATCGAGTCAACCTCGTCCCCAGGGCCTTTTCCCTGGCAGGGAAATGGCCCTGGGAACGAGATTGAATATCGAGTATGAGATTGTTCATTTTTGAAACTGGGAATTAATGGGATACGGTTGGATACGGGATGTTAAGGCCTTAAATGAATGGGGTATAGGATACTTAGACCAACCCTAATGAGGCTTCGTTCCTATATTTGTGTATTAAAAATCCTATGTAAAAATAACTGATAATGACGATTACTCCGTTCTCACCTTAACCTCTTACCCAAATAAAGTGGAACCTCTCTGTAATCACGACAGCTCTCTGATGTTTCAGACAGTTCGCCTGGTCCCAGAGAGGCCAGAATTCGTGTAAACTCTACCTTATAATACGAACACGTTTTCACTGGGCCTTCCGCGGCTCTGGCCTACAGCTTTGGTGTTGTGTAATGGACTAATAGTTGTATTCCCAGAGAGGATCAATTTCTAATTTCTCCTGAGTAGATCAGTACGTTGTCAAGCAGACGGGTAATAAGAATAACAGAAATCGTCATCTTTAAACAATGTTTTCATTTAACCAGTATTCTAAAACTAACATTAATATACATTTTTCACAATTAGTAAAAAGAAGCCTGCGCGTATGAGCAAAAAGAAGTGCTCTTGCAATTTATTCATCGGAAACTCTTGACTCCTGGAAAAGGAGGTAGAAATCACGTTTAGGATAACAGGAAGCAAGATCGTTAAGTACAAGCGGTTAATACTTGAGACTTTAAATTTCAGCCGCAATTTTTTTTTTTAATCTATCGCCTTAGTTTCTGACTTCTTGGGACTGAGAATTGAAGGTAGAGCACGTTTTTGATTCGTGACTTCAACGTTGATTCCAAAATGATCAGAGAGGCGAAATGTAATCAACACGTTGCAGTATCCAGTCACGTGATCTCTCGATCACAGAAGAACTAGAAAATCACTGACTTCTAGAAATCGGGCGTGGTGATAATTTTAAACAAAGGCTGCTAGAAATTGTGGGTGGCTATCAGGAAAGTTGATCTTTGATTGATAGCTAATGGGTTTTTCAGCCTTTGGGTGACTACGGAAGGAAAACCTGGGTAACCTGTGTTTACAACGCGCAGAGCCTGCTGGGTCCTGCTGGGCTGGGATCTGGTGCCCAATCTAAATGGTTACCAAGCTGACGTAAACTGATAGTAATTCAGATCTTACGAGGAAATTGTTATTAATCAATTTTACAACCTTACCTTCAGGAGATCTGAGGAAGTTTGACGCCATTCCCAAGACAGATTCGTCGAGAATACTTCTATGGGTGACAGTCCAGATATTCGTCTGGGAAATGCGCAAATTTCAGCCGGCGAAATTGATCATGTGGAGTTGTTGTCTTCTCAGGCGAGCGCCCTTTATCGCTCTCAAGAATTCACTGACGTTACATTTGTGGTGGAGGGGTCGAAATTTTTTGCCCACAGAGTCATGCTAGCGGCCCGAAGCGAGTATTTCAGGGCACTGTTGTATGGTGGAATGAGAGAGACCAATCCAGAAACCGAGATAGAACTTAAGGACACCACTGCGCCAGCTTTCGATGCGCTGCTGAAATATGTTTACTCTGGGAAAATGTTCCTTGGCGATTACAAGGAGGAAACTATCTTGGAACTGTTGAGTCTCGCGCACAAATATGGGTTTCTAGCTCTGGAAAGTGCCCTTCAAGGCTACCTCAAAGCTATCTTGAGCATCAGGAACGTTTGTGTTGTTTTCGACGCGGCCGTGTTGTATCAAATGAACGATTTGTACACGACCTGTTTGAGCTTTCTGGACCGCAATGCAGTAGAGGTGTTATCCACGGAGGGATTTTCGTGCCTCACGAAATCTGCGTTGATAGAAATAATCAAAAGAGACTCGTTTTGTGCGCCTGAAAATCAGATCTTCAGGGCTGTGAAGGAATGGGTGGAATCTGCCGAAGAGATGTGCAAAGCTGATTTGAAGGACATCTTGGATAAAGTTCGTCTTCCACTCATTAGTTTGCACGATTTGTTCAACATTGTCCGCCCTTCAGATTTGTTCTCTCCGGATGCTATTCTCGATGCAATTCGAATTAAAACAGAGAGTCGGGTCAATGAAATTAACTTTCGAGGGCATTTGGGTAAGTCTATGTACAAAGTTGAACTTGTTCAGTGTACAGTACATGTTGTTAAAGAATGTAAAAGTACGTAAAATCTTGAACCATAAAGGCTTTAATCTGAAATCAAGCACAGCGGTTAACCTTATATCTAGAGCAAGTTTTACTTTTCAATGCTTGTTGAGTTGTTCCTGTAAGCACAAATCCACAGAAAGAAGCTAAAAACAAGGAATTCCCGCCTGTTGTTAATTAGCGCCTCCTGTAGATTTAATTCTGTTCTGAATATCACAACTCCCCTAATGATTATTCATTGTACAAATTATACCTAATGTTGTAACTTTATTGGGCAGATAGAACATAAAAGTATGAGCATTGCACAGATGCTAACAAAATTGGTATTACATGTTAGCTTGTCATTTTGCCTGCTGTTAATTTCCACACAAGAGTAGCTTATAAGTGTTCATTTCACTGTAAATTGTTGTAAACACACTTTCTTTACTCTACTTTTACTACTCTTCCCTTTTTCGTTTCTTGGGTGGCTAGATGGCTATCAACAAATGGTGTCAACTGTCATATACACTTGGTTTGTTTTGAATGCTTAATGATAGTCAGATAAAACTTTTGTCTGATCCTTGTTCCTCAACTTTTTGATTTGACATTGCCTTTATAAATTTGTTTCAGTTCCAGAAGAAAATATTGCAACTTCTCGACATGGAGCTGAGGTGATCGAAGGAGAGATGCGAGAGTGCTTGTTAGACGGCGACACTACAACTTTTGACTTGGACCGTGGTTTTACAAGACACCTCATTTTGGAAGGGGACAAGGGCATCTGTATTTCCTTGGGAAGACCCAGTATCATTAACACTATTAAATTATTGCTTTGGAATAAAGACTCCAGATCGTATTCATACTACATTGAGGTGTCTATGGACAACGAAGACTGGATCAGGATTATAGACTATACCAAGTATTTCTGTAGGTCCTGGCAGACACTGCATTTTAAGCCACGGGTTGTCAGGTAAGTGTAATAGTAACTAAAGGTAAGGTCTGCATTGGACTGTTAGACCCTTATAGCTGGAGCCCATACATTTATACCCAGTTTCTGTAACTTGAATTAGCACCTAGGAGTATTTCTTCTCCCACCTGGATGGGATGCTAGTCCATCGCAGGGTTATGCCTAGCACTAAATTCACTGGTATCCTTTTATACACCTGGGTGGAGTGAGGCCACTGTGAGAGCAAATCGTCTTGCCTAAGAACGGAACATGACATTCTCAGCCAGGACTTGATCCTGGATCACTCGCGCTGGAGTCCAGTGCGGTATCTACTAGGCCACGTCATCTCTTCAGCAGGATATCAGCAACTTCATTTTAGTTTAGTTGATGGAGAAGTGGTAGACTGATGGTTTGGAGACGGGCCTCTTCAACAGGCAGTCTGGGTTTGAGTCCTGACTGGGATCAATGTGCTGTGTTTTTCGACAAAGATACTTTCTCTCGATTTGCTACACTCCACACAGTAGATTGTCTGTGGGTAACCTGGCAGACAATGCTGGAGGCCACCTGTGAAGAACTTAGCATCCAATCCAGTGGGATTAGCAATGTATTTGACAGCAAAGAAAACTGTAGATGTTTGAGTAACTAACTGGTCATTTAGGGAGAGCACTCAGATAGTTGTGATTTTGTAATTTGTGCTACCCACAACGTGTCATGTGGCAATGAAGCTAATATGGCCTTTAAAGGAGTGATAAGAGGTCACAATATTGGCTCTAACCCTGGTCAACAGTAGGGAAAGTATATGTAATAGATGTAATCTGTAACTTTTGGTCAGTAGAGGTGTTTTTAACACTGTGATCTTGTTGACGTAGTTTTATCTCTCGTGTCTCTACAGGTATATCAGGGTCTATGGAGTACACAACACTGTTAACAAGGTTTTTCACCTGGTGCACTTTGAGTGCTGCTACTCTAATACCATGTATGAGTTGGGAGAAGATGGTGTTATTGGTAGGGAGTGAAAATACTAATATAACTGTCAAGATGTATTGTAATGGCAGTAGTTTTTTTAGTGCAATTATGGATCAGAATGACAAAACTAGTGCTGTTTGAAAGGAGTAAATGGAGAACTTTTCATTATAATCAGGTATGTTTAATTGGCCAAAAACACTTCATCTAAAATGGTTACATGGTAATCCCTAAATTAGCATGAACCTCTCTGAAACACAACTCCTCCTCAAAAACTGTAAACTCTACATGTGACAATCGGACATGTATGCAACTTAACTCATATACGCGATAATCATACAGGTAACTTACAAATTTAAAATGTCTTTGAGTGTATACATGCTATTCCAACATCACACTACTTTGGTAAGTCTTCTTAACTTCGTTAACTGTCTACTTAACATGTGCAAACTTGAAAAAAAAGTGTCACAGACGGTGGTCCCCAGAATGTAGTTGCATGCTATACAAATTGTTGTTAAAACCTTGATTTTCAGATGAGAAAAAAATAACAACTTATGAATAGAAATATCCAGCTGAATTGTGCAAGTACCTGTCTCTTTTCCTTTTAATTTGTGTAGTTCCGTCAGAGAATGTTGCCTTACCCTCTTTGGGAGCAAGTGTAATTGAGGGCGTGAGCCGAAGTCGTAATGCCCTCCTGAATGGAGAAGTTGGAAATTATGACTGGAACATTGGTTACACTTGCCATCAGTTAGGAAGTGGAGCCATTGTGGTACAGTTACCTCAACCTTACATCATCAGCACAATGAAGTAAGTGACTTGTGGCATTGAAGGAAGTGGGTTGCATCCCAAGGGAGCGTCATCACCATCATCAGTCCATGTCATTCCATGCGAATCATATTTCTCAATAAGTTCAGACGGATTCTGAAAATTCAACCACGTTTTTGTTTCTGTTTCAGACTTCTACTCTGGGACCTTGACGAGCGGCGATACAGTTATTACATCGAGGTTTCATGTGATCAGCTGAATTGGGTTCGAGTTGTAGACAAGACAAAGGAAGTGTGCAGGTGAGAGAGATGGAGAGGGATTAATGCCAAGTTTAGATTGAGCAGTTAGGGTAAAAAAAGGTAAAGTCTGCATACGAACCAAGTGGCCCATTAGGCTGGAGCTTATACGTGTTTTTGTAGCATGAAGCAACTAGGAGTATTTCTATCCCCCCCTGGATGGGATGTTAGCTCATCGCAGGGTTACCACCAGCATTAAATTCACCAGTGCAGTTGTTACATCAAGGTTTCATGTGATCAGCTGAATTGGGTTCGAGTTGTAGACAAGACAAAGGAAGTGTGCAGGTGAGAGAGATGGAGAGGGATTAATGCCAAGTTTAGATTAAGCAGTTAGGGTAAAAAAAGGTAAAGTCTGCATACGAACCAAGTGGCCCATTAGGCTGGAGCTTATACCTGTTTCTGTAGCATGAAGCAACTACGAGTATTTCTATTCCCCCCTGGATGGGATGTTAGTCCATCGCAGGGTTACCCCCAGGATTAAATTCACCAGTACCCATTTGTGCAACTGGGTGGAGACAGCACTTTGGTAGTAACGTGTCTTGCTCAAGAACACAACTTAGTGTCCCTGGTCAGGGCTTGAACCCGGACTGCTTGATCCAGAGTCAAGCATACTAATCATGAAGCCACCGCACCTCCACTCAGCAGTTAGAGGCCATGGTAATTTTGTTAGTAGTGTTCTTGGGCGAGACACTTGGTCCTCCAGGGTTACAAAATAATACCTACTGACAAATTGCAGGGCAACGTGTGGTTCCAGGAAATATCCATACCCACCCCGGGTTTCAAAATCCAAAATTTGTAATGGAAATTATGAACTCAAACTGGAATTTTCAGAGGGATGGGGGGAGGGGAGGGGGAGGGGGGTGTTGACAACCAAAAATCCCAGTGAGAAGGGGTGTGGATATTTTCTTGAACAACACAATTTAACAAAATCTGTCTGGGGGTAACCTGTGTAGAATTAATTCAGTAGAGGTACTCCAAATCGCTACTTGACATAATACAGAAAACAAAGATAAATTCCTAGCAATGCTGGCTCATCAGACTTTTCTCTAAGATTGAGATGCATGTATCTTTAACCTAGCTACAGTGTATGTATTTTACTGAGATGTTTTTCTACACGTCCAAATTTTGTAGAGATCGAGTAGATTTATTGTCAATCCCACCGACCTCCAGTGAAATGTCACATGTAATTTGTATCAATTGTCATCTTAACTTTGTTTCTTTTGGTGTCTGAATAGGTCATGGCAATACCTTTCCTTTGAGCCCAGACCAGTTGTCTTTGTGCGCATCGTTGGTGTTGAGAACACAGCAAATGAGGTAATCAACCCTCCATATTTAACGATCATGTAGACACAATAATTATTCAGGAAACAAGTCTTCTATACAAACATCCCTTCCAATATTGAACACTGAGTCACTAAAGCAATGCTCTGTTTTATTACAATAATGTGGTTGACTGTGCAAAATGTAAATAATTCCTTCACTGATAGCTAATATGCACATTCTTTTCTTGTTAGTTTTGAGAAATGTAGAACACTGAGGACCTCCCATGAGGGTGGCAGGGCTCGAAAAATATTGAATTCCACCTTGCCCGTTGGGCAATTAACTGTCAAATTTTGCTTGCCCGGGGCACTTTCCCAAGTTTTCAAACTCATTGATAATTCATGAACCCCAAAATGGAAGTCAAACTACAGGCGTGTTTTAATGTACTAAACCCATCTTGACTGTAGTCCTCTTAGTGCTGATCACTTTCATGTTTATGCCATTATATTGCAATGCTTCCATAACTTTTAACTTCTTCATCCCGCTTTTAGGAAGTTGTACGGTTTGTAAGAATTAACATGGATGAACTCCCAAGTTGTTGTTGTTCGTTCATGAAATTACTTCCTAGTTCCTGTATTACACGCTGGGTATCTTTGTTATTATACAGCCTTGAATCAATTTGTTCAATTCGTTGAAGATCGCATTCGACTCTTTGAATGTTCACCTGCATCTTGTCTAGCTCCACGAAATCATTGTGAAGAGAAGCGCGAGAAATTTATAACACACAGAATTAACAACAAGTCGCCTTCCCACTTCAGTTTTGACACAGGCACATTGTCAAATTTGAAAAGCCGGCAAGAGCATATTCATTTGGGTGAATGAAAAATAGTTTCAGTCGAGGGAAAACATCTTCGTATGAAAGAAACATTACCAGGTATTTTAAGTCATCTTCTAGGAACTCTGAAAGTATTTTGATGACTTAGTTATCCATTTCTTTTTAATAACATAATACTTTTCATTTTGCACAGCGGTGCCTAAGTAAGTTATCACTAGCAAACTTGCATGTTTCGCCGAAAACAGAGATTTACCTGGATTTTAGCATCAAAAATGCTGGCTACGCTTTTGCAGTAGAAATATGCGACTCCTTTTCACATACAATTTCTACAGCTTTAATATATCGTTGTTGAGTTAAGAAAATGCTCGCAGAAAATTGCTAAAATTTAAAGAAATAAACACAGCGTTTTCGTGCCTAAGGCGGCTATTTTAATCCTGGAAGGAAATTTGATCGGAGCAGATTTTGATCACGTGCTAGGCAACCACTTGTGAGCCGTGAGCACGCGTCACGCAATAAACAAAACAACGCTACAAATTGTAAATTTCGTCAAGCTTCATCTAAAAACTTGATTACCCTTGAGCCTAAAATTTACCCTTTCTTCTCAAAATCGTTACCAAAAATTTACTCGGCGAACAGCTTGCCTGCGTCCTTGCCTGTGGGGCAAGTAAGGAGAGAAAGTTACTTGCCCGAAGGGAAAATCTACTTGTCCCGGACGAACGGACGGGGGTTTTTTCGAGCCCTGGGTGGTGGTACCTTGTTAATAACAATTATATTATTAATAATAGATTTCTGTAGCACCCTTTTTCTTGGCTCCCTTGTAAATTTCACTTTTCTCACTTGTTCCCTATTAGTAAATTCCATTATTTGCTAAAATTTTTAGTGAAAGTTCCCTTTATAGTTGAGATATCCCTTGTTCCCTGGAATTAATCCCAAAAATACCCCTTGTTCTCTGGAACTAAATGATCTTTTTCCCTTGTTCCCCAAACCCCCCCTGGGAAACCCTCAGCATGCTTTGTCTCATTCTTACAAAAACTGAATTTACATCCTTCTCATTTTTCTAACCCTCTCAGGTGTTTCACTGTGTCCATTTCGAGTGTCCAGCCAATCAGAAGGAACCTAGTATCTGCGGCAGTGACAGAACAGACAGCTCTGAGAACAGCGTCGTATCAGATACAACAATCAGCTCCATAATGTGATAATTGACATGTGTCATACTATGTCGTAGCATAGTATAACTAGAGAAGAGAACGCGTGTAACTTATTCACTATTGTTCCTAATCAGCTTGTTGACATTGCCATTTACTACTTACAACATATAATACAAATTCAGCTTCAACTTTCTTACCTAAAAATAGAATTCAAATTACTTCCAGGGCAAACTCCAAATAAAAGGATGGTATATGTGTAAGCGTAGATGTATCTTTTCAGTTGAAATAATCATTAATGCTGGATCATTATTTAGGATGGTATAAACACGGAGTGTGTTTTGTATAAATTACATGTACAACTACTTAGAAAAACCTGTTTAGACTGATATTAGTCAGGCAATGTCAAGCTCATTGCAGTAAGCACTACAATACTGTTTGTTTTCGCCACAATCCATAGGAGTGGGGTAAGGCTGGGAACCTGGAAAACCATATCAAATACCAGTATGACCGCTTTAGAAGTGACAAGAGCATCTAACCCTTATGTCACCGTGACAAGTTCAAATCAAATTTATTTAAGATGAGAGAAACCAATGGAAAAATTACCCAGAATAGCTAGATCTTTCGGAGAGAGTGACTTATTACATTTTGCCGACTTTTGTAACTCTTTGTAAAAGTTATCCATTAATTTGCACTTCAGAGTAGAGTGAATAATAGAATTTGAGGAAAATGATAAAAATAGTTTATGGAGAACTGATTGAGAAGAGAAATAGTATTTTGTCACAAAATTTATTTGATATTAATTTAACCATAAAATAGATTGTGTTAGTAGTCGTCTTACTTGCTTATCTTGTTCCAGTCTCAGTGGATGGGGATGTTACTTGAGTATTAAAAGTAAAAGTGATGTGGAGGTACGAATGATGCCATCATAATAATTTCTTATCCCCAATATTTCCAGAGAATATTTTCTAAGACCCCCCCACCCCCCACCCCTCTGGAAATTCTAACATTTCTTTAATTTTTTTTAGTCTTACAGCCCCCATCCCCAGGAAATTTCTATCCCCTCTGTTCATGAAGTATGAATATTTTCTGGAACTGAACAGTCTGAAAAATCTGAAGAAAATTTAAAGAACCGTAATGATTCGATTTAGCGCCCTCCCAATAAGTGACCCCCCCCCCCGTCCTTCGGATGTGTTTTTATTAATAAGCACCCCTATTGCAATAAGCGCCCCCATTCTAATAAGTGCCCCTATTCTCGTACAGTGCAACCTCCAGTTGCGACCACCTCTCCTCAGCTACCAGTTTTCCAAAATACCAAAAGTTTTCAAGTCAAATCAGTATATTTGGAACCTGTTGTAAGCGACCACCTCTCATAAGCGACCGCGACCACTTTTAGAGCTGAAAGTTTGAAATTTTCTTTTGTTTTTAACCTCCCGTAAGTGACCACTTGACAGATAATTATGCGAAAATTGGAGAATAAGGTGTTGTAACATTGCATTCCTGGGTAGTAGCGCATTTTTTCTCGCAATTGATTTTCACACGAATAAAACATTGAAAATTTAAAGATAAAATGCACATACACTGTACTCTATCAGTCTTAAAAGAGACAACCTAAATGTCTTAAAATTACCATGTGCTAATGAAGCAACATACATACATACATTTACATACATACATTTTATTTGTTATCAAATTAAAATTACAATTATAACATGCCCGTGGATAGCTGAGCTAATCTAGGTGGGTCACGTTTGGACGAGTTATTAATATACAACTAGGTACAACTAAATACAACTGAAGGTAACAAGAAGACTAAAGAGACTAGAATTGACAACGATGACTAAAGACAACTAATAAACTAACGATATTACAAATAATAATTAGCAACAGTTACAACGAGAGACTACAGATACACTAAAGCGAAATTATTGAGGATTTTTTTACCCACTATGCAGTTCTAAGCTCTCGTATTTTAGTTTGAACACTTGGTTGTTTTTTCGAAAAAGTAATAAATGCCCTGTCTCAAATAAGCGCCTTCCCTTGAGGTACCAAAAGTAAATAAGTGCCCTAGCTACTAAATCAAATCATAACAGTATTTAGAGAAATAGACTGAACCAATTTGCCTAACAAATTTCCCCAAACTACTCGCCACAACTTCAAAACCCCTTCTCTTGTTCCCAATCAAACAGGGTAGAATTTTGTTTAAGTCTCAAATTTATACAAATCCATCGTCCCTTCCTCCCCCGTAACTTAAATCCGAGGAATCTTCAGACTTTTAGTTCAGTTTACTTCATTCAAGTTGTTATCGCAGTCAGCTGTTCAAAATCTTCAGTTGAAATAAAATATTGTTATAATAAAACTCTAAGACTACTGACATTTTCAAGTTCAAGCTGGTTCATTGCAGGAACATGTGCATTAACTGACGAAAGATGCTTTATTTTTATTTCTGTTGCAACCTCTTGAACACACCAGTAAATTTATGTTATCCAGAGCCTCCTTTCTTGATGGTAAACAGCTGTTTTGAGAAAGGTTGTCCCACAAAAGCGTATCAGCTTACGCAACAATGTCAAAAGGTATTATGGGTAATGGTGGCTTAAGGTGTCTTGATTGAAGCTGCAAGTTGTTTCAGCGTGATAGAAAGAAACAGCACAAACATTTACTCATGCTTCCCTTTCCTTCTTGCTGAAACACTGTGAACATAAATCAAGTTACGATAAACTATCACTGTCAATCGGCATTGTGGTGTATGCTTAAGTTTTGTGACACAACCTTTGTCGAAACAGCCGTATACAGATATTGTTGTTCCAATTGAACTCCATGTTGCATTTCTGCTAGACTTAGGGCTATGTAATACAAATTTTGGCAAGGCTGTCAGTGAGAATAAAAGAGTACTTTCTTACTGGTACATTCAATTTTTGCAACATCAAAGTATCACAGTTTTGTAATTTTTGTGTGAGCAAGTGTCAAGAAGTAAAGCTAAGTTTTGGCCCAAATTTCATGAAATAAACTATGTGAATTTTCTGCCATGTACCTTGTTAAACCTCAACTTCTTTCAGCCAACCACAGTTTCAAAACAAAATCATTTTTCAATTTGCTTTT
Organism: Orbicella faveolata; assembly: GCF_042242905.1. Taxonomy (NCBI): domain Eukaryota; kingdom Metazoa; phylum Cnidaria; class Anthozoa; order Scleractinia; family Merulinidae; genus Orbicella; species Orbicella faveolata. Next base: position 34,700,969 of record NW_028301552.1, on the reverse strand, counting down.
TCTCTCCCATGTTTGTTCCTCCTTTTCTTTTTCACTGGCTTCACATCAGGATCCTTGCCTTCCAGGAGAAGTTTCTTTCGCTTGTTAATCATTCTCTTTTCCAACACAGCACTTCCTCTGACTCTCAACTCAGCCTCTCTTCTCGCCACCATGACTGCCTTCAGCAATGGCAGCACTTCGTTCTCATTAGTGTCAAACTCAACAAGCTTTGTGTTGATAGTAGCTTCAATTTGTTTCACCCGCTCTACATCATACTGCGTCACTAGTGTTAAGGCCATTCCACCACGCCCTGCTCTCGCTGTACGGCCAACACGATGTATGTAGTCTTTTGGTGATGCTGGCACATTGCTGTTAATAACAAGTTCTACCTGGGGAATGTCCAATCCACGGCTTGCCACATCAGTTGCTACAAGAATCTTGACTATTCCTGACTTGAATGTAGCTAAGCCAGCCAGTCTTTCTCCTTGGGATTTGAGTGAATGTAGAGCCACACAAGGAAGTTCACATTTCCATAACATGTTTGCCAATGTTTGGCAGTTTTTGCAGGTATGCGTGAAGACAATCACTGATTTATTTTCACTGTGCTCCCTCAGCACATGAATGAGATAACAGTCTCGCACACTTGCAGGAGTTAGAATGTATTTCTGGTCAAGTTCGGCAACTGTTGCAATACTGAAAAAAATAAATTAGAGTGACTTTGGTTAGGCTGCAACCTCTCTACTGATAGCTACAGTGTAAGAACTAAAGTAACCTAATTACATGTATGTTTCCCCATCTAGCACCATTGAGAGATAGCCAACCCCCTAAATTTGCCAAAAACTAAATAAAAAAAGCTGACAAAGGTATATTTGAAACACAAAACAAATACAGTGTACACGCAAACTGAGCAGGTGTAAAAGTTGCCTTTTTCAGTAAAGATGGAACAACAAAACTACAAATTATATATTTTATTTGCCCGCAGTCTCCACCCCTTCAAACATTCCTGCATTCTTGCATCAAGGGTGTCATATGAGGGACAAACACAATTGTTATTAATATTTCAAGCAATCACAAGTGAATTTCACAAGCATAGCCATAATATGTCAGCTCTGACTGCTGCTGAGGATAATTTGACTTTTACTTACTCAGACTTGACTTCATGGTAAAATGGATCATTGCAAGACATCTCTCTCAGTTCCTGCAGTGTATCCGTGAGAGTGGCACTAAAAAGTAATGTCTGTCTTTTCTTCGGAACATTGTCAAAAATGACCTGTAGATCTTCACCAAATGATGGATCCAAAAGTCTGTCTGCTTCGTCAAGAACTAAGAACTTAATTCTCTTGAGATCAACTGTATCTGTGCTCTTAAGGTGGTCAGCAAGTCTCCCAGGAGTTGCTATAACAACATGAGGTTTTTCAGCAAGTGTCAAGGCCTGTTTCATCATATCCAGACCGCCTATGATAACAGCTTCCTTGAGGCCTATGGGTTTGCCAAGAACTCTGAACTGATCACAGATTTGATAAGCCAGTTCCCTACAAGAGAAGCGTTATTATCACTTCCATAAGCAGCTTAAATAAGGGGAAGTCTTTTGTTGATCCTTGGGGTATGGTGACCTAATGGATAGTGTGGTCTCTGAACTGGTCCAGGTTCAAGCCCTGGCCCAAAGTCATTGTCTTGTGTTCTCGGCCCAGGGAAGGGTACTCCCATATGAAAAGGTCGGGGATGGTCGTTTGAAAATTTGAATTAAACCCCTAAAAGGAGACCAATCTGAGCGTGGCTTGAGATTTAAAAAAAAAATTAAAAAAATTAAAAAAAAATAAAAGATACTACATATAATGGAATAGGCTTTTGCTCTTTGGGAAAGGAGTCTGGGCTAGTAGACCAGACTTGACAGTCTGGTGGAGATAGATGGCAGAAATAACAGCTTTTTTATTTCTTCAAGTGCACTCTAAAAGATACTTTGACAGCTAAAAATTGTCAGCATTTCGTCATGAACACCCTACGTGAGAACACAATCATTGATTTATACCCTTAAGTAAGGCGATGAGCATCCCCCACCTTTTCATATGGGAGTTCCCCCTGGAGTTCTTGGGTAACACACTTTACTCTCACAGTGCATCTCTCCACCCAGGTATATAAATGGGTACTGGTAAATTAAAATGCTTAAGATAACCCTACGATAGAATACCATCTAAGCCTTGGACAAGTGGAAATACCCCTAGTCACTTGATATTTACAGAAACTGGGGTTAAGCACAGGCTGAATGAGCTCAAACACAGGGAATGCCTGGGAGTTGACCCAGAAAATTACGTACTGATGACATCTACTGATATGAGTGATTTGTATCTAACTGGTTTTTACTGGTTTTGAATTTTCCCCTGCCGGCTAGACAGTGTAGAACTTTGTGGGGCTATGTCATCGGAACAGATATTTCAATGGGGGGTTCTGTAACACCACAGACAGGGGCCCACTTTGTTCAAAACGCTGGACATCTAGTAATTTATCCAGAGTTTAAGTGTTACCCATAGTTTGAGCCACCATAACTTATGATCAGGCGTTCTTTTTTCCACAGCAGGGGGAAGGAGAAAAAGAACGCCTGACCGCAGGATAGAACAACCAGGCCAGAAGAATCATTAACTTAATTTCGTGCCCCTAAACCCTCACAAATTATCCGAACAAGACTCTAAAGAAACGGAAACCTACGGGTCAAGAACCTCAAAACTTTAAGCAGTTTGCCTTCACATGACGAACTACACTGATTACCTACATAACATAATTTTACCTGGTGGGAGTGAGAACTACAGCGAATATCCCGTACGGATCTTCGCAGAGTTTCTGAAGAATCGGCAGAGCGAATGCTGCCGTCTTTCCGCTTCCAGTTTTCGCACAGCCAATACAATCTCTTCCTGCTAAGATTGGTGGAATACAGTTCTGTTGAATTTCCGTCGGACGTTTTATTCCTACAGCGTGGCACTGTTTCACAAGCCATTTATTTAAACCCAAACTGGAAAAAGTACACGTGTTGTCACTGCCGTCCGCCATCTTGTTGTTGAGCAACTTTAGCTCGCACAGCCATATGGGAGCTAACCTGCGAGAGTCCCACGCTCGAGGACCAGTGCGTGAGGCGAGCCCCTACTATACGATACGTCTTGATCCTGTACACAACCAGGAAGCGTGACTTTTCCAGGCATACACCCTTACAATCAAGGAAAGATAAAACAAAATACACGGAGTGGTTCGTCTCCTGGATCGACATAGACATTAGAATTTAGAAGTGTTGATTTTGGCGGAAAGAAACTCGACAAATCCGGAGAAAAACCCTCGGGGCAAGGCGAGAACAAACAACAGACTCAATCTGGGTTTCGAACCCCATACTGGTACTTTCTCAAAATCGTTCTTTTATGAAGTTTGTCTACTCCGAGGCTGGCCTACGTGTAGCCGTACGACTTTCTCGAGGCCAGGTAAGTACGTCTGGCTATCTTGATTGTTGAGGCGTTAAATCATAAGTTCCAGAGGAACATGCAAGATGAAAGCGTCAGCAGGGGTCTCACATTCCACGACATCTTAAAACGTACCCTACTTCAGGAGTTTGCTCAAGCTGGAGAACTATAAGAAGAGCGTTGTCAGTTGGCGCTGCCCCCCCCCCGCCCCCCCCCCCCGAAAAAAAGTCCCTCGGCATTTTCCACTCGCTATCTTACACTGGTCCACAACCAAAGGAGCCGCTAGAAGACGTTACCTAACAAGGCAACCCCGAGAAAGAACGGCATCCGCTACCCCCGCCGCCCCCACTCCCACATTCCCTTACCAGCCCATTTTCCCAAGGGAAAGAATAGCGTTCACAAATAAAGGAGGAGAAGAGTTAGAGGTTACATACAGATTACTGACGAGTCCCAGTCTGTCGATAATTTATTTCATAACCTCTTTCTCTCAAACGCCACTTACTTATGTACAGCATTCCTAACACGATTGCCATAATTAAATATTGTTTATCTTGATTTTGACCGTGTGAAGATCATAAGCAGTAAATTTCAACTAGGTTGCTGGCCATAGCCACAAGCAAACACCACCGACTGAGAATAAATACAGTAAAACAAAAAACAAAAGAAAAGAAAATCGAGAGGCAAACAACCTGTTTAGAACCAAGACTGAAACATCGATTCTCCACACTAGTTGCTATACATGATTTTATTGTTAGTTATGACAATTTGGCAGTGTATCAAGACAACACCTATTCCCGTCACCTGTCTGTTGGGAATAAATTAAGGTTGTAAGGAAATATTACTTAGTGACCATTCTTGGAAATAAAGTTTTCAAGAGCTAGAACCAGTGAATTTTAGATTGTCTTCCTACCAACCAGTAAAACTTCCACCAAAATGTTCTGGATCTCCCCAAAATTGTTCTTTTTTTCACCTTTATTTCTAAGGATATCAGGGATTCCATGTCAGGTTTCTGTTGTAGGATCTATTACAAGCTGTAGCTTTTACTGGCGGGGGTAAAACAGCTACGCTACGCACAGGTGGTTAATCTTGTAAAATTCAGCCTAACGTTTTCTAGTTCCTCGTTCGAAGTCTCTCAATCTTCCCCAGTCTAGCTTAGTGCGCTGTATCTCAGGTTTAAGGCAAGTTTTAAAACGCAGAAAAAGAGTTAGTGTATCGTGAAACAGTTCTTTCAGCAGTTTCTCATGCATAATTTAACTACGATACTTGCAGTTAACCATAGCTGCAAGTTCATACTAAACTGAAACAGACAAACAAACAAAAAAAGAAATGATCATATGAATCAAAACTTGGTATTGACGAAAATAGTCTAATCTATCAGATAACTTTCTAGCTCTTGGTGTCGTAACGGATTCCATAGGGCATCGGCTCGTCAAGATCCCAACGGGGCTCCCCTGGTGGTAACACTCCCCGACCTCCCCCTGTCGTGATCGGATTGCGGTTGAGCAAGCATAGGTGTGCTGCGAGAGATCCTCTCTGACGGCGACAGCTTGGCATGATGGGCTAGGTTGTCACGTGACGACGACCGCTGGAGCCGTGTACCGCTGCCGCCCATCTTTTCCATCAGCTTTTGACCGCGGCTGCTCAGCGTTCTTTTGAGGCGGGAAAACGTTTTCTCGCGTTTTCCGTTCTTCTTGTCGTCGTTTGGATCGTCTTTTTCGGTGTCTATGGACGTTTTGCTGCTGCTTCCGTTCAAGGACGGAGAGGAAGATGCCACACTGCTAGTGGAAAACGAACCTCCAGGGACGTCTTCAGCTAGAAGCTGCGCCACTTTGGTCTGGCGAACAACATCAAGGGCCTTACAAGAGACGCAAAGGTTAACAAGATTAAAGAGGTGATGTTGTTAGGCACCTTTAAATTAAAGAAACGATAATAAAACATAAAAGGATAGAAGAAATCAAAAATAGAAAGCTGGACAATTGCAGAATTGGTCATCGGTGAAAAAAAATGGCAAAAAAACTGTCCGTGCAACAATTAAACTGGAAGAGCAACGCTACACCAGACTGTCCAGTTTTCATCAAGAGGATCTACTGCATGTGAACTAGAATTAAAATCAAACAAAACGTCTAATAATGATTTGAAACTGAAAAAAATACAAGATGAATACTTGGAAACTAAAACAAAATACAACTGGCAAAAACTGAAAAAGCTTCAAACGGATTGCAATCATGACATCATTAATAACAGATACATTACTTGCAAAAAATTTCGGACGATTTTAATTTCGGACAAAAAAGTGTCCGAAAATAAAACCGTCCGAAATTTCTGTGTCCCAGAAATATTTACAGTACAGTATAAAACTTTGAAGTAGCTTCAAAGCTCTTAGTTTCTTTTATGCCGTGCTTTATGGAGCGAACTCTAGTTGAGACACGACTTGACATATGTAACGGCTTGATAGAATTTGTGTTATTTTCTCGTCGGTGTATTCGTAAAACCTCGAGGCTGCAGTAAAACTATCGTTTTCACAGATGTCGTTTTACTCTAATCCGTGTTTTGTAGGTGTAAATTTACTTTAGCTGTGTTTGAGCAAAGTGTCCGAAACTGTTGTCCGAAATATGTCCGAAATGAGAAAAAAAAGTCCCAAAATTAAAGGTCCGAAATTAAACGTCCGAAATTTTTTGCAAGTAATGTAGTTTCTACTCAGTTAGTCCCCAAAACTCACGTTACATACGTTCTGCCGCGACCTCAGCGCACACTCTTCGAGTGTCTCCGCAGCTTCAAACTTGCCCTGCCTGCGGTACAATGCTCCCAGATTCCTGAGGGTAGTGGTGACAGTGGGGCTGTCTACCTTAGCCGCTTTGTGCCAGCCGCCATACTCGCCGTACGGCGCGTTGTCTTTCCCGCGCTTTCCGTCATCCTCGAGAGAAGACTCTGTGCCAGGCCCAAATTCCCGCTCGTGCGCTCGGGTCAGTACCTGGAGAAAATGCGAAAGGAGAGAAAATAAATAAGAATGTAGAGGGAAATGGCCGGTAATTTTTTACGAAGCGGGATGAAAGAAAAGCGACCAACAGAATAGCGCACATTATATGACCACCCCTTCATTTAGGGGTAGCATATTTTGGATCTTTGAATTTCGCAAAATCTCATTAAGGGCCTCTTCATATGAGCCCGGTCAACCGGGCTGGCTTGACTTCCGAGATCTCACCTCGATTCTCACCTGCGTTCGGCAAACGAGAAGCCGGGCTGACCCGGTTACCGAGATCTCGGTAATTAAGATGGAACTTTTTCTAACCGAGCAATCCAGGCCGGGTGACCGGGACGAAACTTTTTTGACAAAATAGCTTCGCTTTCCCATCATAGTGGCCAAAATGGCATAATTTTTGCCTTGTATGTGTTTCCACTTCAGAAGTATGCCAATTAGCTTTATAAGTAAAGGAACAAGAGTCAACAACGCTACGATAATCACGAACGATTCAAGTTTATGTTGCACCATTTTTGTTTTGTTTGTTGAATTTTATCCCAGTCAACCGGGCTAAAATTTCCCATATGAACAGACAAAATTCGTCCCGGTTAGCGGGCTCATATGAAGAGGCACTAAGAGATATCAGGGAATCGTGCTAAGGGTAAGCAATCAACTTGTGTTTAACAAATGCATACCTGCTTATACAGTGTTTCCGCCGCTTTGTATTTTCCTTGCTTCAGATAAGCGGAAGCCTAAGAAAGAAAGAGACAACAAATATCAATATGGAATCCACCAAACAAGAGAAGAATTGAAAACTCGAAGCGGTTTTGCGTTAAGTTCTGAAAATGAGCCATTATGCCCACCAAGTTATTCTTCGTTTTTGCCACGTTCGGATCATCAGGACCAAGCTTGGTTGTGTAAATTTCCAAAGCCCGTTGATAATATTGCTCGACCTGTAAACAAAAACAACAATACGGCAATGGTAAGGAAACAAAAAGAACTTTACACCCTACGGCTGTCACTACACAGCGCAACCAAGAGTAGTTTACTAATCACACAGTGAAAACGTGGTACTTTTTCCAAGTTAAACGTGTAAAACCTTTGCTACTCCATCAAGGGATTTTTTAAAACTATTAGACTTTCTGCGGGATGGTTACTTGGCTCGAAAATTTCGCGCGCAAGTAACAGCTCGCAACCAAAGACACTAAAAGACACTCTTTAGAGCACGGAATTTCTGACGGGCGGAAGAAGAATCTAGGGGTTCAAAAAAGCCCCGTAGCACTAGTGCCAGACAAACTGAAAATTGGTGCTTGAAATAACCCAGGAATGGCGACTACAATAGTACAGAGCAAACTCTTCTGATGTTGGTGAAATTTGCTATGGATGTACTATTGATCGCAAACGTCTGTTGAAATGGCTTCTTTTTTTTCAGGCCTTGCACGCACTGTTGGTTTCAGCCGCGATTTCAAAAAAAACTGATCACGTGACGACGAATTTCATGATCGTGTGATGAGCGAATCTTTCCTCGGGGAAGGTGCTTCACAGTTTGTTTGCAAGTTTCGCACATTCTAGCAAGAATTCAAGATATGCTATAGAGAACGAACAAACGATGCAAAATCCATCGCATGGGCAAGATTTGCCTCGACCTTGATAATTTTGAGCAATTTGCAACAGCTATGCCATAAACTGTAGCCAAGAGATGTTTGTCATCACGTGATCACTTTTTTTGAATCCGCGGCTGAAACCGACGGTGCGTGGAACGGCTTGAAAAAAAGAAGAAGCTATTTCAACAGACGTCTGGGTTCAACAGTAGTTAATAGTAGTTCAGCATGTATACCTCGTCATATTTTCCTTGGTTTTGACATAACAAGGCCAGATTGTTCAGCTGTTTTGCCACATCGGGATGGTCTTTACCCAATACCTGCAAGGAAAGAAGTATCAGAAGAAGTGCGCTTAGAAATATTCTGCAGCAATAATAGGAAAGTTTCCAAGCTCTTTCAAATACAATTTGATTAACAGTAAATTCGTCTGCAAAAGTGCTCGTGCTAAGTGCTCTGTCCAATCAGCACAAACATTCCTTTTTTCAACCAATAAAGGCCAAGAATTCACGTGCTTTTTCCCGCGTTTGGCACGGGTTGCACGCTGTGTTTACTCTGTGCTCTGATTGGTTAATTGCATTTTCTCAATTTGTTGTGATAAGCCAAAGGTGAAGACAGCTTTTAACGTGGTCATTGGACAAACCACTGTAAACAGTTCTTACCTTTTCTCGTATCTCCAAGGCTCTCTTACACAAAGGTTCTGCCTCTTTGTACTTTCCTCTCTTGCCGTAAAGAACTGCTAAATTGTTGAGAGTTGCGGCAACCTAAAACAAATACGACAACAAAGGTTCAGTTCTTTGCTACAACCCAAGAACGGAAAAGGACAAAAACAAAAAAAAGAAAGAGAAAACTGACTTGAACAAGAAAAATCTTGGCAGAAAAAACTTAGAGTTACATGTAAACTGGCTTAAAATACCGTTACTATTCGTTGAAAGGTTGGAGTAGATTTTGGCAAGTTTTAAGTCGCCAAGAAACGATCTCTGAGGCTGTAACGCAACTGATATTTTACCACGCGCATTAAGCTTTTTGATTTCGAAGACGGATAAGCTTTTAGAAGCTTTTAAAATCAAATCCGGCTTTGAACAGCAATATTTATCTTCGCGAAGTAGCAAAAAAACCACATCGCTCGCGATACAAAGTTGAGCTAAATTTCATCTTGTTACAAAGTTGAAAGATCTATTGAAAAAAACTTACCCGACTCTTGGAACGGTCTCAAAGAAAGGGCATTCAACGAGTTGCGGGAAATAAGTAGAAGTTAAAAAAAAAAAAAAACAGAACTATATGTTTTAATATTCAGTTGTCTGCGAAAGTAACAGGTGAATGTCGCCCGTCGTTCAAATCGCAACAGTTTTGGCAATTCTTAGACCTTTTTGAAAAAAATTTCGGTGTTTTTGTAGACTTCCAATGGGTTGAAACTTTATTTTGCCATGAGTTTAGCGGTATTTTAACGTGTCTCAAACCAAAACTATTCAAGCTGATATTTATTGGCTTTCCCAGCATAAAAACAGCGGCCCAAATCATGCACCAGACAAAATAAATATTTGGTCGCCTCAATTCGTCTACAATTTATTTGCTCATTTGTTATGATCAACAGGCATAACTAACAACCTTCTTTTAAAAACAACCGTTACCTAATTCAGTGTCTGTGACATCTTAAAATACTGACAAATTAAAATTACCAACAGAGACGAAGAAGGCTAAAAGATATCGAATATACGTTCGCACAAGATCTTGGAAAACTCCGAGAATAGAGTGTTTATCGAGCGCCAAATGACACCGTTCAATGAAAGACCCTTTGACCTCGCAAACAGAAAATGACGCCACACAGTCGCTCCTTTTATGGACAGTAATATCAGCATGGTATATCAGTTTCAGGTAGAGCTCCCATGGACGGCGATCAACGTTCAAACTCGTCACGTAACAAAAAGATCGCGCGCTTGAACAAAATCTAGCAGAGTTTCTCAATGTTCCACAATGGACACGGATGCTTGGCAAGTTGGTTTTCTGTTCACAGAAAACCGAGAAAATGTTGCAAACCGTGGGCAGGTTTCAGTTTAACGAACATTTAGATAACAAAACAGAACAAAGCTATGATCACCAGAGCGAACGAAAATCGCTTATTAACAACGGCCACGCTTCTAGAATTCAGTTCTTTTTTCGACTATCTTTAACACAGGTAAGGTGAAAAGTACAATGTTTCAAGTACGTTTTGTCAAGAGTGAAACCATGAAAGAGAAGGAGAGTGAAATTGAGGGACAGTCTACAAAACACCAAGTGATTATTGATCAAACAACTCACGGCTGGATGGTCTTCGCCCAATGTTTTTTCACGGATCGTCAGCGCGTCATGTAGCAAGTTAGCAGCCTCTTTATACTTATTCTGATCTCTGTGGAAACAGGTAAGGTGGAGCACAAATGTTAGCGCACTTTTCAACTTGGCGTTTACATAAGAAATCCTACAAATTTTGACACAGCAACGCTGTGTCGACACCGGCTTTCAGCGAACATCTGTTTCTCGATTTCAACGAAACAGAAACGATTTAAAATTTCTGTTTCTCTCGGAAATAACACGCCATAGCACAGATCGAGATATTACCTTTGTAATCCTTAAATCACATTTACATCCGTAAAATATTTGAAGGAAAACTTTCTCATATGACTTTCCACGCGTCTACTCCAAAGGAAATTCGATACAAAATGATTTTCACCATAAGTTAATTTTTAAAAGCGCATTCATTGCACCAAATGGAAATAACAAGCTAACAAATATTTTAATTTTGAGAATGCAATTTTGAAAAAGCTTAATCCATAATACCGATGCAAACAAAAACAGCTTTTAAAAAACCAATTAAACATTTGTATAGTTTCAAATACTACCCCCCTCCCCCCCTGTAGTAAATAATTTGGAAAACAGATTACACAGCTATTTTCCGGCGTAAATGATGCGACGTTTCGTTGCAGCTTATGCTCGCTATACATCGCAAAAATTATCACAACACGTTATTTATTTCTTTTTCAAATGGCGAATTAACATTAGAGAAACAGAGCAGAACACAGTCCATCGAACAATCCCATTTAAAAAAGGCAGACTTCTTGTCTGGCCTTAAATGCATGACGAAAATTCTAGGCGATAAACCCCGATTTAAGCAACTTATCTACCCCCAGAACAGTCTGTTTACTAACTTATTTACAGCCTTTGAATAATAGCTCACGCTTCAACGAATGAAGCAAGTATAAATATTAAGTGTTTGGCGTGAAGTTGACAAAACAATAACCCCACACAAAGACCCTCAATTATATATTCAAACGTTCTTTTTCAAACACAATTGAATAACGGTTCCCTTGTACAAGACTAGTTTCTGCCAAGACTTGCGAGCGACCAAAGAGAAACACGAACAATTGTTCGTCAAAATTGAATAGTTTGCGTTTCAGCTTCGCGTTTTTGCTCAATAGTCGGTTAGATAGAGTTTTGTGTTTATTTAGGTATGAATTTCTAACCTCTTGACCCAAGTTTGACGACAAACAAGTCCTATGGCGCGAATAGCGATAAGAAACAGGATAACAGAAGGGGAGAAAGGTAAGTATAAATCAATCTTTCACGGTGTATACTACAAGCTTGTTGCCTTCAGTCAACTCTTAGAATTCAGCTTCGACAGAAAAATAATTTGTGATCGGTCACCATGTTCAGTAGGTCTTGAAATAATGAATAAATCTTCAGAATTCGAGAGTAACATAAAGGCCATTCATAGAAACGAAGCAAACATTTCGAAAATGTCGGGAAGTTTAACTGTGTTGTATAACTTGCAACTGTAGTTTATAATTTCACGTCACACACCAGACTTGACAAGAGACAACCCTGACTTCCTGCAGGCTAAAGTTTGCATGCTCCTTTTTGTGAAGTATTGGTATGCCAAAAATTCCTAACTTCCTATTTACAAGACAAATATTTCGCAATTTGCCTTCCGAGAGTTTCGCGTATCCTGTTTATGTGGCACGCGTGTGTCATTTGTCAACAAAACTTGTGATGGTTTGGTTTTCAGTTGGTTTCGATATCCTCTAAATTAAGTTTCAATTTCACGAGGGAGCTCAGTGTCTTACATAATTAAGACTAATTATAATTTCTAACTAATTGAAATAACTGAACTGTTCACCTAATTATTCTAAAGGTATTAGGAGAGAAATCACATTGTCTGCAGATGAATTAGTTTTAGTTTAGACGGAGTGTTGCAGAGGCATATCAAAGATTGGCATCCACTTTACAAACTATTCTTTAACAAAGAACACTGCTACAGAAAGTTGTATTTAGCGGCGTCGAAAACAAAGAAATAACACAGAGTTTTTGACATATTTTGCCCGCAGACATCCCAAATAACACGCCCAAGTCTCGATTTTTCTTAATGACACAAGCTTTGACACGAGTATAATTCGAGGACAGTCACCATGTTTGTCTTAATTCCCCAGGGAATAGGTTTCTGTCATTCACTGAACCAAAATGCGAGTTTCAATACTTTTCGAAAAAAAAATATATATATACTAATTCATAATTCATATTCTCATTTATTTTGATAATTCTCGGTTTCAATAACATTCAGAGAGACGTTTGTGAAGCGCGAATTTTACTCAATGTGACCTGGCGAGGCAGCATTCTCAATTGAAGAATGTCTTTGATTGAAGGAGCTCTTTTCTAATGTTTCTAGCTGTGAAGAGCATTTTCGTCCAAGCTGAGTTTCAAAAAGCTTTTAAAAATTGTGAAGTTTGCATTCTGGTTTTATCCTACTCGCAACGAGATCTATTTAACATTCCTCGTTGTTGTTGTTATTTTAATAAACAAACTCCAAATTGTAATGTGTTAAGCAAAAAACGTCATTTTCTTCAAACTTAAAATTTTCCTCAATCTTTCAGAGGCTTCATTTCCTTATATTTTCTAGAAATCAAACTTTTATTTTCAACACAGTCTTGTTTAGACTACAGTATACTACTGCAGAATAGGATCACCTCGAATCGAGCAAAGGCCAACTGTATTCAGAGGTCTAAAGTGTCCGGAACAAAGGGACGCGGCCCGGGCAAATTTACAACTGAAGTGACACTTTAAAGTTGTTACGAGAATTTTGCTCCCATTCTAGCATTTTATACTATGTAAAATTAAGCTGCTTAGTTGAACATGATCTACAAGTGATTCATGCATAAAATGTTGTTTACAAACGTTTATCACCTTCACAATTGTCTCAAGGAAATCACAAGTTATTTACAACCTTCTGTATTAAATTCAGGTTTCCCTATTTTCTTTCATCGCAGCTGTCTCTTAATTTATCTTAGGTTAATTAAATTCCTGTTTTGCTGTTGACGTGGTGTTAGAGAGAAAATGTCAACGGCATCGTTCCGGTTCATGTTAATAAAAAACTTCTTTGTCTGCTTTCACCTTAAGCCAAGCATACAGATGGTGAGAATAAAGAAAATCATTGTTGTACTAACAAAACATCAGAATTAAAAATATTACAAGAAGTAGAAATCAAAAATTCCTGCAAGGAATCGAGTTTCTGTGGAGTGGATAAATTAGCTGATAAAAGTTAAACTTTGTTAACAGATATGAAGCTACCCATGTTCAAATTTTGTTAGCATTTTTACAATACTGTTCGGCCTTGTGTAATCAAACAATAACTTGTACCAGAGGGAACTTTAAAAATATTATAGTTAATCTATCCTATATTAGTGGGCACGACATTTAAAAAAAATAGAACTACAGACTGTTAGTTAAATTTCTATCAAACATCATACTAATCCCTAGAATAATATTATGAACAGTTGTTTAACGGAAATTTAATTTCAATAGTCAGAAAAACATTAATAATCATTCATCTTCTGTGTTTATATTGGACTGAAGTCAAAATAGTCATGTTATTCTTAGAGTAATTATTATAAATAATTTATTAATAATTATTGCTCAAACATTCATTACCAAACTTAAAGTTCCAGAATTTTGCAATCTGAGGTGCCATGGAAAATTTTTAATACCACTTTATTTGGCTGACATTTCTTTCCAAAAGATTTCATTAAGTTCTCTTTGAATTTGTTAATAGAGATAAAGTTCAAACCTACAACGCAGTACATTGTTACAAAAACATATTGCTTTATCAAATCAGTCTTCTTTCAATAAATTTTTTTAAGAAACATGTGGAAAAAATCATGTGTATCTTATCTGTTTAAGATATGATTTTGCTATTGCTATCGCAAGCCGGCTGAAAGATACTTTAAGGTTTGTTTTAGAAAATACACAGCTAAAAGGGAGATGCAATTTTGCTTATTTTTGAATTCCTCCAATATCACTCATGGAGTCAATTCAGAGAGGAAATGTCTGTGGTTAGCTATTTGAATCTTATCTGCATGCCTGATCAACCAATACCTTACTTAACATGTTGCTCTGTCTTCCAATCAGATAATTATTAAACTCTGGCAATAATTACTATTCAGATGTAACCATTTTTGTTTTTTTTGTTTTTTTGGAAAAAGATTACACAGCCTTGTACTACAAGAAAGGAGTGATTTAATCACACACAGGATATCAACTTGTTTTCAACAAATCTCTAAAGAGGGCACTAGCCTGTTATTTCCCATGCAGTAGAAGCTACAGAAATTGTCAACCCATCATAATGTTTACGTTCGTCACTGCTTTTTACTGCTGAAGAATTTTTGGCATGGAATAAAATAGTTTACACAACGTTTAGTCATGCTACACTGTGAAATCTCTCAATTACGGCTTGACGTTTGTTTACATAGACACAGGTATACAGCCTCTTGTGTAGATTAATAAGTCAAGCCAGCTACATGTGAGATAATTTTCACAGTGGGAATATTGCACAGGTTCAAGTAGTATCTACTCAATCAGCTTTTTATTTGTTTTACAACACATCTTCATTACTTCCATTATGCACAATCTAACTAATATTTCCTTACAGGATTTCCTAAACAGGGATGACCCTAGAGGGTAGTGACAGGCAATACCCAACAAACATGTTTTGTTCAAACTGAAAAAATGCTGCTCCCTAGGAATTGAAGATAGGGGCCCTCAAGAGCAGATGCTGAAAACAATTCTACCAAATGTGATTAGGGAAAAAGAAGGAAAATATTTTCTACATTTACATTGGCAAAAGGGGCTTCTCCTTGTTACATAACAATAATATTATTATTCTAACATCCTGTATTGACGAGATTTTGTCAGCATAGTATTTGACCTTGTTTCTAAGAAATTAAAAAAAAAAATTAAAAAAATCAAATTCTTCTGCCACACATGACTACAGAAGCAGCAATGACCCATTTCTTGAACATTCCAAAACACATGCTATTACACTAAATTCCATTAACAGTGAACATCTGTGCTTTGCCAATGTGAACCACGTTTTTAGCTGTTAGCTTAAACTCAAATCTATGGGTTTTTTCTTATTTTTTGAGTAACTGGTGATAACCTAGTGATGATATATATTTTTAAAAAAGAAAACTTCTTAAACAATACCTATAACTTTGTATACTTCTTTCCATTACTCTCAAATTTACTTTTGTTGCAAGTCATATTTAAGGCAAATATCAAATCTAAATGTTTATTTGAAGCTGTATTAATCTTTCTTGTACCACTTCTCCCAGAGATGCAGATGGGAAAGAAAAGACCTGTGCGATGCAACCAAAATGCCGACATAAGTCAACAATGATGGAAAAAAAAATTAAAATGGCAAAAACAAGTGGATTGAATGAACAGGTGAAAAAATTCTCTGCTGGAAGTGAAATGCCTATCGCAAGGTAACATTAATGAAAGACATTCACTCCGACAAATGAAGACATCTAGATGTAATGAAAATGATTTTATGACCAGTACACACAACCAAATGTCTGACATAAGTCAACAATGATACAATTTAAACGATGGCAACAAGTGATTATGAACTTGGAATCGTTGAAAATGATGCAATAAAACATTCAATCAGAATGTTTGACGTACAAAAGTAATGGTAGAAAATTTCAAATGGTGAGGACAAGTGAATTCAGTGAAAATGATTAACATTACATGGAATTCAGCTGTCTGACTTAACAAGTTAATAACACTGATATTCATTCAAACAAAGACAACATGTGAGAGAAAACACTGATTCAATGAAACTACTCTAATTTGAAGGCACATGATAGCAAAATGTCAGATGAAGACTAATGATGACCAAGGCAGATGAATTCATGTAAACTTCAGTGTCAGTAAATAAAGTGGATTTTATGATGCAAATACAGTTGTTTGTGTTGATTTTCATTCCCTGTAATGGCCCAACCTCAGCATCCAAAATCTCATTACCAGTTTCTCGTACATTTTGCAGTTCCAGAAAATATCCATACTCCCCCTAAGAAGGGATTGAAATTCCCTAGGGTTGGGGGGCCCTGTCTATAGACCAAAACATTTAAAGAAATGTATGAGGCTTAATTGGAATTTCAGGAGGAGTGGCAGGGTGGGGTCTTGGAAAAAATCCCTTCCATGGGGGAGGCATGGATATTTTTGGGAACTACACATGTACACACTCAGTATAATTTGGCTCGGGGAAATTTTTTTGTGATGTGATCAGATCCTTATAATTTCCTTAACCTGCCTTACTTGACTGTTACTTAAGACATAGAGAGAAATTAGAAATTCATCAGTAGGGACTGACTGACCACCTTAACTCAAAGGATCAGTTCTCTTCACTGACTACCCAGTTCCTTTACTGCTATGGTATAGTTCTGAGAATTTGGTAATGCATCAACTGAAGACAATTCCCCATAGTTCAGAATTTTGTTAATTCTTGTCACCTGTTCGCTTGACAAAATGTTAACACTGCAAGGAGAAATAAGACATTGATAGCCCCTGGAAGGTTCATGGTTTATGTGAACATGGATTGTGCCATGCATGTGGACAGATGTAGCACAAAGGTTATCTCATGAAAACAACACTGAATTGTTGACCACAACCGAAAACAGTAAACACACACAATGGTGAATGAAAGAAATATTTAACTCCGAAATCATAGCAGCAATAACCCTTACAAATATAATTGATATTATTTTCACTCCTCAAAGAAACCACACAAGAGTCTGGAGTGTAGGCTTATTTCCCTGGAGTTATCATAATGATTGATATATTTTGTAACTTTCCTACCTGTTACAAAATTTTTATAGCATATTACTTTTCTTCTGTCATTACTGGACAACTCTATTTTACAACTGTAACAATCTATGACTGTGTGTAGGATATCCCCAATTACAAAAAATAATCATCTTATGTTACAACTATACCACTGCTAATAAAGCTACTAAGAAAATATATATCTAAAAAATTAACATTTTGTGCATTTCCTTTGCTGCCAGCACGAACTAATAATTTCATCTACTTTTATATCCATTTATATCCAATTTCCAAATTGTTAACTTCTGAAGAGCTCCTTCCTACAAGTTAATAATGGCTTATTTCATGAAACAGAGGTTCCAATCACATTATTTTGGCAATCTAGCTAATATCCGACACAACACTAGGAAAATTCACTCATCATGTAAACAATATAAAGTGTCACAACTGGATTACACAATGGCATGAAACACTGCAGTACGTTTTCAAAGCCAATAATCAATTTGTCATCTTGCATGTGAATCTCAAGATGTCATTTGAGAGCATATATCACAAATCTTTTTGTCGAGTCATTACGACCACCAATGGAATGTATGTAGTCACGTAGTTGTAGATCGCAGTATATTTCCGTCATTATTTTCAAATATCAAAGTTTTGAAGTGCAGTTTGCATGTCTGCCCCATCTAGACAGATACTCTTGAGGCCAGCGAATTCCCTATGTGACCTCGCAAATACTGTCCAACAGTCTCTTCAACAGTGTCCATGTGTACCGTCAACTTGTCGTGTTGCTCAAACATGATGCCAGACACAAGCAACAGCTCGCTGTCTGTCATGCCACTGTCAGCCATTGATGCCTCGGAGCTGGCACCAGACAAAAGTCCAAGGCTCTTTACACTAATCCTGTCCAAGCTGCGGTCGTCTTCAATGACATGCCTCACTGGATGCATGAGGAAATTAACTATGTCCCAAAGGACACACTTAGGGAGATCTACGGCAGGGTGTACTATATTGTATCTGACAAAGGAAATGAAGCCTAAGATACAACATCTCTTGCACTGTATCAGTTATCACCCATCAACTGCTGCAGCAATTGACTATGCACATAACAATTCCAAGCAATTTTTTTCAAAATATTGTTCTTATTGCATTACATACATGTACAGTTATTATTGTTAACAAATTTTTGTACACCTGAAAGGATCCCTCTAGTGCAATGCTGTGAAGGGATTTCCTGGCCGCTTGTAAGTAAGTTAATAACCCTCTCTATGCTACGATACCCCAGCCAAAATTGTTACATGTATACTCTGCAAACAACTGCAGGATGACAAACAAACCAACAAACAAACACAAAGTCCAGAATGGTGCTACGTAAAGAATTTGACACTGCAATAATCACTTGGAACACTATTTAGCCACAAACACCAAAACTGTCCAGAAAATGCCTTTTGTTCAACTTTTAAGCCCTTCATTCCCATCATCGAAATGCTAATTCTCCTCACCTATTCCATGCATTTCTTTTGAATCTGAGTTTGGAGAACTTAGAGGTATAGGTATCTCAAGACCATTTAACATTAAAAAAATTTTTTCCACATCAATTCACAATGCTGTACACTACTGTAAACAATGTCAGTTGTTATGTACGACAAGCTTATCAAATGGACCATAACTTACTGCAAATGAGCCTTCTGTGGAGCAAGGTAAACAAGTAAATGATGAAGCTACTGATAGCACCACATTACCTGTACACAAGAGCAAGGATATTGAGCATTGTAGCAACATCGGGATGATCATGGCCTGATGTCTTCTCCAAATCTTCTAGTGCTTGCTTACAGAGGGGAACTGCCACTTCGTATCGACCCTAACAACAGTATATGAGTCAGTATTTTGTACACCTTTCACTTGACAAGAATAATAATAAACAGTACCACATGAAAGTACTGCTCAGTAGCTTTCATTTGAATGGTCACACACTCTGATTCAAACAAAAGGTTTGAGAATATGCCAAGGAATACCTCTTCAGGAACAGGCAGATAATTTAATCACTGCTATTTGTGACCTTTTCTATCTGTTGGCAATGCAATTAGACAATCCTTTCCTTTAAACATTCAGTTTGCAGCTTGGAAAGTACTCACAAGATTCAGGAGACCGTTAGCATTAACAAATTAAAACACTAGAAAGTCATTTCTGTCTACTTGTTTCTGCCCTATGAGAAAGTCCTATAAAACTGCTTATAAACAACACAAAAAATATGTTAAAAAATTCCTACCTGTGATGCATACTGTATAACTAAATTGTGCAGTGTTCTTAGACGTGCAGGGATTTCATAAACACCTGATGCACTAGCTGAAGTCGCTGATGATGCCTGACTTAGTGTTTCATCTAGGACAAAAAAATATAACAAAAGGTTGCATTACTGTATTTGCAAAATGACATGACATAAAACTTAAGACAATGCACAGCACACCCATGGAAGCATGGTGGCCTTATTGTTAGCATGCTGGACTCTGGGTTAGAGCCCTGGCGGGTCATTGACTACCACTGAATTTAATGCTTGTTGTAACCCTGTGATGGACTAGCATTCATCCAGGGTGGAGTAGAAATACTCCAAGCTGCTTCATTGCTACAAAAACCAGGATAAGCTCGGCTGTATGGGCCATTGGCCTGACGCAGACCTAACCTTTTTTTGGCAGCCCACCTAAATACATGTAGATGTCCTACGATTCAGTGCAAGTACGTTGTAAGTATTTCTCTGGCTGGTCACCAAAATCTTGTCTTAACCAGCCAGTAAATTCCAGTCTCCCTAAAACACTATCCCTAAGTGCATGATTATTACTTATGGATTACTTAGTCCAAATCTCTAGGACAAAATTTCATACCATCAACTTCTGTTTCTTCCTCATCATCATGCGAGAGCATGTCATCAATACTGATGTCATTTTCAATCCCCTCATCCTGTCCAAGAGAAGAGTTCTTTTTATTAAAAAAAGATATTTTTGTAAATTATTCTTACTGTATATTTGAAAAGGCAGTTTGTATACGAAACTGCATGCTTATCAGAGATTTTTGGGCCATTAGCAGACTATTTTAGTCCTACAAATCTTCCAACTGATATCCTAAGAACAAGTACCATACAAACAGCTTTAACTACAACATCAGATATTGACTTTTCACAGGTCACAAAGGTTAAACATCAATATGCTCTCTAATTCACTAAAAATACCAACAGGTTAAATCTTTTGACTCTGTCAAGAAAAAAAGGCTAATTTCTATGATTGTAACCATAAGCTGCCAATCAAGGGTCCTGTGAAAATTTAATTCTTTTCTGAAGTAGAACACTTCTTTCATTTATTTCATTCTAAAACAATTGATCTGCATAATTATGTTTAAAAGCAAGAATCAACAACTAATAAGAGCTTAGTGTTGTCTCTAAAGTTGTTTTAGTATAAATCTACTAGCGTTCTATCATGAATGCCATTCTCTGACTAGCTACGCTACTCATTATCTATTCTGTCATAGATAGTGAGTAGCATGGCAGCATGTGCTGGGGCTGCTTCTTTTTGTTTTCAACGTGTCTTTGATGGGGATTTGGATTGAAGTTTTGAACAACTACTAGATTTATACTAAAACAATCAGATTATTAAGGTTACTTCCCACCTTCGCGGGTGCCCTTCAGGAAAAAATTCGTATGTGCGCCAGTTTCAATAAAACCTAAACAAACTATATATCAGTAGAAAGCTTAATAAATGTAGTTCTTGAGAAAAATATAATTTAAGTGACTTTTTCTTTTGGGAAGTGTCAGCAGCCGGTAAACCGTGAAACGACCGAGGGTTGTTCTCTTGAATTAATCGGGTATTGAATGCCGCGGCACGAGCAAAATGGCTGCACAGTCTTATTCAACAGGCATCAATCAACAAAACGGTGTCAGGCTTTTTCGATATTCTGATTGGTTGCCAAGATATCCTAGTTCAAAGTTGAAGAAGCTAAAAATATACGAGACGCGTTACATAAATGGTCGCCACGGGAAAAATATTTCAAATATGATAATTTCCTGACACCGTTTTGTTTGGTATTATCCGTGAAATGCTTTGGTCAAATTTTACGAAAATCCGTGAAATCTACATACCCTATTAATTCGCTCAAAGTCGGCACATTCTACGAGAAATCAAACGCGAGATTTTTGCTTAAAAAGGTTTGTAAACAACTCGCGCCGCCCCAGGAGATTATGTCGCCTCTTGAAACCGCAAGCCAATGGCGTAACAGGACCTCCTGGCGTCAGCTACAATGGGTTAGAATTTCCCAGGAAAAGTGGCATTACAGTCACGTTTTCGATCTGTTGACCGGCAAGACGAAAGAAAAGCAATCCTGGCAATTGGTAAAGTTGCCAAAGGCAAGGGGAAATCCCGCATCAAGAAACGAAACGCGTCAACCGAAGGAGAATCAATCGAATCGAGCGAGAACATTCGGGCTGCTCTCATATCCGTAATGAGGTCTTTGGAGTAGGA
Organism: Orbicella faveolata; assembly: GCF_042242905.1. Taxonomy (NCBI): domain Eukaryota; kingdom Metazoa; phylum Cnidaria; class Anthozoa; order Scleractinia; family Merulinidae; genus Orbicella; species Orbicella faveolata. Next base: position 34,679,362 of record NW_028301552.1, on the reverse strand, counting down.
TGTGTTTTGTTGATTTATAAATTATTGTAAGTCAAAGGAAAGCACATTTCCAAATCTCTGTCTGACAAAATTTAGGTATGATGGTGACTTAATTCTTTGTAAGAAACCTGGACGCGAGCGTGGAGCGGAGTACTTCTTCAAAGTTTATTCCTTCACTTCCACAAAAACTGCAAGTGACTCCAGCAAGCTGTCGATTGAGCTCGTCCAGATTGACAATACTCTGGTATTTCGTGTCGCTCGTTTGGAATTCTCCATCATCAGTTTCGTCTGATTCTGACGATGAGCATCCGTGGTAAGTTGCATTGTCGAAAGCTTTGATTTTGAAGCAACTTGCTCCAACGGAAGAACCGAGTGAACCAGCTGAATTAGATCGCGCGTGTTCATCGGTCGATGTCGACAAAGGTGCTTGGCCGAACCAAGAGCCTTTGTCGCTTTCTGCGAGGCTTTTTTTCCTTTCTTCCCCAAAACCTTTCCTTTTTCTCTTCTTTGGCCCTGGTGTTTTCGTTGATTTTACCCAAGGACTTCTTTCTGTTTTAGATTTCTCCATGAAACTCGAACGTGCAATGCACAAAGAAAATATGCAAATCACATGAAATAAGAACCCCCTTCCCGCGAAATTTCCTCCGAGATGCCACCTACTTATGAGATTATGACACCTTCATTATTTATTAACTTTTATTGGAAAACAAATTTTGTTAAATAACGTCGGCGAGTTTTAAGATTTTTAAGTTTTTTTTTCTGCAAATGTTAGATAAAATGATAAAAATCAATTTAGGCAAATAAAAGAAAAAATGATTTTTTTCACTCTTGAAGGTGGGAAGTAACCTTAACTTTCAATTTCTATGCATGATAATTGTTATTCTGACAGAAGTCTAAGCATATGTAGGCAGTTTGCTTCTTCTGCAGATCAAAAGTAGACATTATGTGTAGTTTTCTCATTTTCTGCCTACGCAATGAAACCATTTACTGCAACATGAAACTAGGCCTCCTAAAACCATAGTTCATAAATTATGTAAAGTTCTATCTTTTAATATGAAGCAAACAAACTGGAGAATGAGAAACAAAACCCCAAAGTTTAGGTATACAGTGATATTGCACAAGAACAAACAAAATAAAAAGAACAGTGTAACACTTACATGTTTATCCTACGTAAGTAATTCCACATTTGATGAGCACAAAACATGAAAAAATGGAAAAAAATAAACTAAATAAATGAATGAAATTCAGACTGTGAACTTTAGGAAACACTCTGGAGTGGGTGTCATTCAGACAAGGAAGTTCATTTATATGGAAATGAAAGAAAAAAAACACTCACGTCATCATATTTTTTGATAGAGTTCATGAATTCCAGATGTTTCTTCTCTTCCTCCAGCTGGGCAACCTTTTGTTCACTTTCTTGTAGTTTCTGCTGTGTGACTGACAGCTCTTCTCTGAGCCATGCATTCTCCTGACAAAGTCTTCGCACTTGAGCTTTTAATTTCTGTTTCTCGGCCTCGACTGTGCTAAGATGGCTACACAAAGCCATCATGACCTAGCAGGAAATAAAGACACATAGTGTCAGGAAAAATACTCACAATTTATACAACAACTAATAAAATACAGCAAGGGCTGTAATTTAATGACAAGTGAATGTTTTAAAAACCTCAAATAAGTATTAAAAGAATCATACATTAGTAGACTACATAAAACATATGTTATGGTTGTTAGAATCTACATGTACCTGGAATGAGTTTTAAATATGTAGTTTGTGCTGTAATAATCATCCCTAATGGCTGAAACCACATATGGAAGACTTGCTACAGTATTTACAGAGCTAAATTTAGCAGTATTTACCCAAAACTGGAAGACAGTGTCAGAGCATAAGTTAAAATGAACAGAACTACAACTTTGAATAACTTGACTGTCTTTTTTGATTGACTTATTTATACTAATTATGTACAGAAGACAAAATTGTCATTCATCACTTACAAAGAATTTCACCTTAAATAATTGCTTCAGATATGTTCTAGTGACGAAAATTCAGAGCAAGACGGGTTTCTCTACAAGGCCATGGCATGATATGAAATTCCGCATACACTGATTGCTTAATCTTTTGAATCAGTCATAATACTATTTTTAGGATCAAGATAAAATTCCTCAACTCTCAATGTATAAATAAAAGCTGGATATATTGCTTTCACTTTCTAATATGCAAAATGATTTGACTTCCCAGAGATACACTACTGAGGACTTTTATCATGAGAACTCAACAATGACTCACAAACATTGCTTGTAATTTAATGTGTCAAATATTTCAATGCCTTTTGTTGCAATCTTGAAAATTCAGCTATCCATAAAACTGAACATGCTAGAAGAAAGTGAATAATTAAAACTGATTTGTTTCTATACACAATTATTATTATTAACTTTTTTTTTTCACAGGCCAGTCACATTTGTGAAATAGTTGTAGTCTTGACTAATCAAAAAATGCTTATTATAAATATAGTGTGGGCATCTCAAGTAGCATTTTTTGAATGTTTGTGGAAATCAAAAACCTGAGTGTCAGTTTAAGGTTTGTATACTGTAAAACAATGTTCTTTCTAAAACTACTCAGTTAAAGAGTGTTTTGAGTAGTTTATGCCTTTCAATGAGAACAACAAATCACCTTTTACATGGAAAATAAACAAAGAAATAAAATCTAGAAATACTGCATGTAATTTAATAGACAGTGCAATTAGTTACGAATTTTCTCTTTTTTTGTCTGTCTGTGAGAAACTGGAAAAGTGGCTTTACACCAGACAACAATTTCAACATAATTTCATTAACTGTGAAATATTTAAAAAATGAACACATTCAGCAAGAAAGTTAAGGACAGTCAGTGTAAAGACTTTCAATAACATCATGGTAAACTTCCAGAGAAAAATAATACAATTTAGATAAGTAAAGTTAGCTTGTGTCTAACAAGCAATGTAAGAGAGCCCAATGTATAGTCAAAACAACGATCCTTGACAAGAAAGTACTGTAGTTATTTTTCTCTTTACACTTTGGGACACCCATAGTGCAAGTTATTGAGCTAAACTCTTAAATAATTTAAACCAAACACTTAAAGTGCTTGGCATTGTTTGAAATTTCTAATGAGGGCTAATTTCATTTTGGTAGGCAACAAGGGCGAATTCTGACCCGATTTATATTTTTTTCTCGTGTGTTAAATTCAAAACTTGCGACACAGAGCTTTGGATTGTAAATATAATACAAAAGACACGAGTTTTATGTCATTATTTTGCTGTTCTTCCTCAAGTGAAGACAACAAAAAGATGTTTTTATGAACAAATTGCAAATTAAGCATACACGTAAATGGTGAAAGAACCTATAATTTCTTATCCGACATAACTGAACAAGAAACTACAAAAGCAGCAGCACATTGCTTTGGACAGGGATTTCTCGTGACTACATCAATACAGGAAAGATTTTAACACACGATAAGAAATTCACTAAAATATCTGTCACGATCGATGAATTTTTAGCACTGTCAGCGGCAAAGAGAAAAATATCTATATAAATAATTCCCTTTCGTTAAGATGTTGGATGTTAAATTTCCCTTCGTATTTTTACAAGTTGATCTTTACACTTAGGTGGTATAAATTCTTATCTAGGGAGTAATAAATAGGACACGAGCTCTAGCAGTACCCGCCAGCATGGTTGCGTAGCAAAGGTGTACATGTTTTCATCAATTTTTTTTGATTTTAAGCCTTATGAGCTTAGATACACCCATCGTTCAGGGAAAAAACAAACCCCTCTTATAAACACAGTTCTCAGAAGAATACTCACCTGGGCTTCTCCTAATCCCAGTTCAATCTTGTCGATCGATTCCTGAATGATAGAGCCCTTTTCTCGCTCTAACTCGTTCTCTCCATCGCTCTCGTTGTTCGAATTGAGACTATTCAAGATCCCCGAATGTTCATTTTTCAAGGTTTCTAACCCCCGAACAACGTTTTTTGTGTTGTTGATGATTTCATCTTGTGTCCATTTGCGATTATTTCCCTCAAGATTCGTCATGTTCTCTTAGATTCGCCCGACGCAAACCCCGATAGACAGATTTTCAAAATGGCGACCAGTAATGCCGTTGATCTCTATTAGAGACAGTGGTTCCTTTAAGATAACACCAAACAACGGAATCTACGTCCCTGAACGTTTTCTAAATGTTTAAATCCATCTTCTTTATGCTCTCAGGCAATTCAACCCCATGCCAGAAGAAAAATCCACCAAAAACTAGCATCACATTCCTTCTCGTGTTGATTTCGATGGTCGCTAAATTTGCATGATGTTGCTGTGACTGACAACGAGGCAAACACCCTTATTGTTAGGGAGGGGTGGTCCGAAAATTGTGCCTTGAACATATTGAAGATCCATTATTTTTTTTTAGGAGAGCGTTGGGCAATTTCCAAAAATAATTCTTGCACTTTTCTACTATCCAGGTCCTGTGTTTGACTTTAAAAAGAATTCTTGCATAAGCTGTTGCCCACCAAAAAAAATTCATGCTCAACCTGTAGGTGACAAAAAAAAAAAAACCCTGCCCCAGAAAATTGCCCAACAAACACCCCCCACCCCTCCCTCCCATTTTTCCCATGCATGTTCTGGGGGTGGGGCATTGCATTATTTTGAACACCATCTCAGATCACAAAATTAATAGGGCTTCACACAACCCCTGTCACTATAATAGAACTGGGTAACCCTGCTGGGGACAATTTAGAAGTTAACACTATTTCACTAACATTAATTTAAATAAGGGGTATCACAAAGATACAACAAAGTTTTGATTTTTTTTATTTCAAAGTCAGTCACACTGTAATATGTTCAAGAATATGAAAATAACCTGAATAACACTTCAAATTTCATACTTGATACAATGTAATTACGCCTTCAGTACGTAGCCGGACATGAAATATTCACTTGATCACCCCCGGCCTAATGATATGTAAAGGTGACAGATGAGTTGCTAAATTCTTGCAACCTGCTAATATCATAACAGGTAGATATTTTTAGGACAAATTAAATACTCATCACTATATTTTGTTTCTTTTTGTGATCTTCACCTTTCATCACACTATGCAATCTTTACATGCTACTTCGACTATTACTTGACATGCGTATCTATTTGTAAAAGCCTTTTAAGGAATATTAAGATGCAAATGTATGTAGTCCAATAATAACTGGGTTAAATGTAACCTGCACTCTTCATTTTTTCTGATTTTTTTGGCGGTGGATCGACCACACAAAAAACAACTGCCTGATCACATGTTAGGTTCTACATTCCCTCTTGCTTACCTAGCAGACTAAGATTTCTAAATGAGCAAAGAGATAGAAGCATACCAAAACCAGGTACATCAGAAAACATTGGAAGAGCCATGAAACAAAGTATTCCCAACAACCTACTGTTAACTGCCTAATCCTTAGCTTAGACTGACGTTGTTTTCAGTTTCCCTGGGTAAGTTTTGTACTGTTTGATTATTGTGGTAAATTAAAAACAGGTTGCTTCAGAAAAAATCCCCAACCACCCCACCGAAGGGCTTCTGGGTTTACACATGACATCAATAGCTGGCTGCAGGATTTCCACTAATATAAGCCAGCTCACTATTTTTTTTTTCACTATGCTCCTGATAAGAATAAGAACTTCAAACCCTATTTTTGGGGCATTGTCTTGAGGAGAAAAATATTCCTTCATAAGTTATAATCTGAATCTTGAAACCAGTTGTTATCTGTCCAGTAAAAAGTAAGGCTGATAACGAATATATCCACCATTATATTAAATGTGTTGGTAATTATTTGTTTATATTAAATGTGTCGTTAAACTTCAGGAATACAGGGTAAGCATTAAAATAGTAAATATTTAAATGATTGACAGTTGAACACTTCTCTAGTAAGTTAGACCTCTTACTAACTGAATGCCCGGGACATATTGGGGAATATTTGCCCCAGGTTGTGGCAGTACAGACCGAGCACAATGTGGTCCATTCAAAAATAACCATGGGCAAACATTCTCCAGTACGGCTCAAGCAAACTAGGTTTATTAGTAACTAGTTTATTACATGGCATTTGGGACTTGAATTTGCAAGGTTTCAAACACAAAAAATACATGGCTTATGGCCATTCCTATGGAAACAGTCCATGTAGCAAAATCCCAATCAAGAAAGAACCAATCAGAACACTCAGTTTTACCTCAAGACTAACTTGCCATATAATAAATTAATAATAATATTACTTAGGTAAATGATGACTACATAGAATGGCTCAGGTAAAATGTCCAGTATACAAAATTACCAGTAAAATACATTGTAAAATGCTTATGACTGTCATCTAAAACTGGCCTAGCTAGTGAATAATAAGTGGAAAATGAAAGCTGTCAAAATATAATACTATTACAGTAAAATACTAATTTGTTAAATCCTCTTAGGACCTATTTGATTCCCACTCATTTTTAAAAGCCCTCCCCCTAAAAACAATCAAAACTTATTGAGTCCCCCTTCCCAAAATAGGTAATAGCCAATCAAATTAAGTCAGTTAATGTACTCCACACAACAGTACAATGGGGCAAAAAAGACTAATTACAGTGTAGGTCTAGCGGTAATATGGCCATGCTTTTCACTTTTTTGTAAACCTTTTAACAGAGGTTTGATAACTCTCATCTTATTTTTTTTTTTTTAAAAGATGGTAAAGTATTTTGACGTTGAAAAAAATGAGTTCATAATCACATGGAACAAAGGCATATCCTGGTTTCTGTGGCACAAAAAGACCAGGTATATTGCTAACCCCTGGAAGGGATGCTATCCCTTGCAAGGTACTCCAGAATATTGTTCCTTTACTTGATCACTTCCTGTTAAAACATTACTGGCACAGTGAGCATCCACTAACACGCAAATCACACAGTGATGCTATCTAACACTCAGACTCACATCTCTTGATTTAACATCTACCACATAGAAACAATAGCTGGCCATCCTTATAGCAGTCTAGCCACACAATCAGTCACCATGGGACTTAAATAATGGCTCATTTCGAAACCATTGTAGGAGGAGTGAAGGTTTTAAAAACTCATGTAGTCACTTCACAATGAACTTCTCAATCATTTCTTTACAACTTGAGGTGGCTTCACCTGTTTAGACTATACATGTAAGCTGAGTCAAGTGCTTACATGTGGTTGAATTGTTTTTACATTCCTCACCTTTTCATTTTCCGTATTGTGCATTTTGATAGCTCAGGAACAAAGAAGGTCAACACCTAATTATCAATAGTTGCATTTTTCTCTGTCGTCAATCATAATCATAGTGAAAAAGAAACAAACAAACAAACATTACTGGATCAAAATCTGACCTTTTGTGCCCAGTGACTGTTTCCTGAGAGTTTCACTATGATGAGCGACCGCAGTCAAAAGTGAGCAAGGTTTGTATGTCATTAAAATGCACATAAGAGTACTTCTGATAATATTAATACTATTTTCTTTCCTGTGAATAACAACAAACCACATGAATGTAATACTAAAACTCAGTATGCTACAAAGTCCCAATCTGCTTTCATGGCTTTCTTTGGTCTCCTTTCCTCTTCTTCTTCTTCCTCCTCCTCCTCATCCTCCCCCTCGCCTTCCTCCCCAAAGTCATAAACATAGTCGTCGGTTTTAAACGATGACCTCCTTCTGCTCTTCGGCACGCTCACTTGTGATTGGGCTGTTAGCTGAAGTTTGATTGCACTGGTGTTTATTTTACCACTTGTTGTCAGCAGATCTCTCATTCCTCTCATTTTTTGACTTCTAAGATTAAGCACCACTCGTTCTTTAGAGTTTTCTACACTAGCTGATGCCGAGTTGCTGTTTTCAAGCTTCTCATTAAAAGAGGATGAAGAGGTGGTGCCACTAACAGGTGCCTTTATTTCAGGCAAGTCATTTTTGGGGGGCTCCACAGACTTCGTCACAACAACTGTTCCTGCTCGTGAAGTCGACAACGCAGATCTACAACTTGGCGAGAATCTTGAAATGGACTGCACAAGTTTCTTCGCCCAATCAGCATGCAACACAGGAGTATGACTGCCTTCCTCCCACAAGCAAACACCATCATAAAACTGAAGAACAAGTGCAAAAAAACCTGGATCTTCTGTGAGGTCGAGATTCCTAGGGGCCGCATTGTTTTCACCTTTGACTGAAGCTGAAGATGATGTTTTCAGGATGTTTGGGATAAAGTCATTGGCTATTTCATATAATTCTTTGAACATCTCCTCATCTCCTTTTGAATAGTTGTACCTACAAATGTACAGAGGAGCAGAGGAAAGAAAGAGCACTATTAGGGAAAACATCTGAATGCACTGAAATCAAATTAATTTGGTTACAAATGCACAATGAAAAAAGTCTGTGTACTGTCTGCATTTTCATGGTTAAACATCCCATGCATTTATAAATTTTAAAATTGTCCTCGTGGACCCAGGATTTTTTTTTAATCCAGTGACCGGTAGTTTATTAGGCCATTTTCCAATCCTTGGGGAAGTCTTTTTTATTGCATTCAAATAAAATTAAGCTCTTTTTAATGATTTTTTTAATTAATGATATTGCCCCCACATAAGCCTCCATTGCAAGCTACATGTAGTTGCAGTCCAGTACCAAGAATACGAAAATGGTCTAGAGCCCAGTGTTTATTACGCAAGTGTTTTTTCAATTCTCTTGGCCGCTATTTTGCTTACTGTGCGTCAATGAAATGATTGTGGGGCTTACTTACAGCTACACCTTGGAGTTCCAGTGGTTAATTCAGAAACTACAGTACATGTTCAACCACTATACAGGAGTTCCACAGACAGCAAAAAGTTAATTTAATTTATTTATTTTAATTTCGATTTCAAAACCCAATCAAAGTTCACCGTTACATGACTGTATGATGTACCATTTCTTAAAAATTACCTTAGTCAGCTATTGGATCTGGATATACAGAATTACTTAAAATAAATAAAATAAATAAAATAAATAAAATAAACAAAATAAATCTTGGTCTACACTGGACTTTTCACAGGTTAAAATGTTTTAAAAATGTAACATTTCAGACAGTTTAACTGTTCTTCTTCTGGCACCATGATAGTTCCAGCTCAATATGGTGGACTTTGTTTTGGGCAATAAAACTGACCAAAACATCACACTTTAAAAACATTTTAACCTCAGAAAAGTCCTGTGTAGAACAAGATTTACATAATTATTTAAAGAGGTTCTGAATGTTTCAGAAAAACTACCAGAATTACTTACTTTCCGGCAACATACGCAGCTTTCACCCAGCACTCAATGGCCTTCAAATATTGCTTCTGTCTGTAATAATATCCACCAAGGTAGGTGTATGGGTAGATGTGCTGGTCCTTGTACAGAGTTTGGTTCACTTTGATGCCTTCTTTCAGAATCTCTTCTGCAGATGGTCGGCCAGGGGTCAGTGTTATTTCTTGTAAGTCGCCAAGATTTCCCAATGCCAAGGGATATCTATCAATTGAAAATAAGTTTTCAAATCACTATTGAACAGATCATGTCAGCTGTTGCACGTACCCTTTCTCCCCTCCCCCCACCCCTCCAAAAAAGAATTCAAACATTTTATATTCTACAGTCGCACCCCTGTTCACCGGCCACCCTTGGGGAATGGAAGGTGGTTGTTTAATAGGGGCTGGCTGCTTTATAGGGGCTCTGCTCATTGAACGTTTTGTTTTGCGATGTTCCCGTTGCTGTTGCCATCATGGTTTTCTTAAACTCCCTACTATTATGATCTTGGTAGCGATAGATTATCAGAATGAAATTTCTAGCCTTATATCTCAACATGTCTCTCATCTCGGGAATAGAAAATGCAAAGAACACTCATCTGTTTAGTTCCTAGAGATACAATATTATTATTAATATCACTTTTTACATATTTATAAAATAATGTTTTTAAAAACAACAACAACAACCTTTCGTTCTAGAGGCAATAAAAATATATTTATTAATATGGAAATATTTAAGATGATCTATCCAACTTTGAATTGTTCCAAATGTTAAGAACTGCTGAGATACTGTATAATAGCTGTTATTGTAACTATTGCTATTTTTACCTTTTAAGGTGGCCTTGGTCATAGAGTAACCATAAAAGTTGCTGTTGAAAAACACATTTTATACAAGCAATACTCAGTGAAAAGGCTAAAATTATATAATTAAAAGTTTCAAACTTTACACATAAGGGTTTTGACATTGAAAAGAGATGTTAATCAACTGAAATCTTTTAGCAAATTAATTGTTAAAAACTGATGAAAAACAACAAAAAGAAAATTATTATGCTAGTAACAATATAGCACAATAAACCCCCTTTTCCATTATTTTCCATATTAATCATTCTGCTTCACTTAAGTTTGTATCGGGTCAGATGTTTACAGTGGAGACGCGGTGACCTCATGGCTAGTCCGCTTGACTCAGGGTCAAGGGATCCAGGTTCGAGACCTGGCCGGGGACATTGTGTTGTGTTCTTGGGCAAGACAATGTACTCTCACAGTGCTTCTCTCCACCCAAGTGTATCAATGGGTACCGGCAAATTTAATGCTGGGAGAAATCCTGTGATGGACTAGCTTCCCAGGGGGGAGTAGAAATATTCCTGGTTGCTTCATGCTACAGAAACTGGGATAAGGTCTGGCCTGATGGGCCACTTGACTCGTATGCTCTACTTCACCTTTACCAGATGTTTACATATATCAAGGTGGACTTCTCTCTTTCCTCAGCATATTACAAGAAATACCTAATTCTGTAAGTCAATAAAAAATACGAGGAGACAAGGGTTATAACAGACCTGCTGTAGATCAGCCAGTTCTACACTGTCACTGGTATTTGTGATGGCTGGATTAATGGACGATACCATAGAAGCGACCTCCATGTGTCTGGTGCATTTCACAGGGTAACCACTAAGATATAGCCAGCTGTGCGAGGTGGTCTCGTCGAAATCAACAGGGCGGCCTCGTTTATCCTCATTACCCTTCCCATGCCAGGTAACCTCTGCTGTCTCAGTGCCGTCCTTCCCAAACGCCACCCAGGCATGATCTTCAGACAGCGCTAAATGAACGTCATTAGCACCCAATGCTTGACAGATTGCCACTACTGTAAAAGCAACACCAAAACAGTCCAGTCGATTTCCTGTAAAGGATTTTAAACGATTATTAAATTAATGACCAATGATTTCATCTCATTGTGTGTTTGATTCTTCACCCACTGATTTATGTCTTTGTGAAGATATATTGGGTGCTTTCCATTACGATCCATTATGCCAGACCGACTGGTAATTAGAGCGCAGTACACTGTGGGGTAATGAAATGGTTTGTCAAAATGGAATGGCATATTTCACTCAGATCAGTCCAACCGATCAAAGTGGACCACCTCCAGAGATGGTCCCAAATATTCCAGTCAGAAGGAACTGAAACAGACCTTTCCATTTGACTTCTGAACAAAATTTCCGGAATCTTTGGCATAATGGAAAGCACCCATTATTTCTTTGAAGACCACCTCCAAGCTCAGAAATTGTACTCTATTTGCATTTTATTTAACATAGTCAAAATTCTGTTGACTTTGACTTCGCTGTTTGATTACATATTTTTTGCTTGCTTTGAGTTTAAGCAGTCATATCAAGCCAATAGCTTGTTCAAAGCCCAATTAAGCTAACACAGGTTAGCGCAAATGTTGATTTCAATTTTGTAACTTTGCGGTAATGTTTTGCGTCAGACCACAATACCTTCAGTTGTAGCTGTTCTACATTTGGACTGTTATAAATAATGGAAGCAAAAAGAATATAAACCCCATGCTGGTGAACACAGAACATCTTAACATTTAACTCCTTTACAACCCAGCCATCTGAACTACATATATTTACCATACTGCTACTGAAAATGTATTCTAAAAGGGTATTTATTGGTTTAAAGTGTTCAGAAATCTTTCAGCAATAGCAAAATTAAAGGAAGGTGGTTCATTTATCTTGTATTAAACATTAATTTTATGCAACGAAGTATTGCTAACAACAACACATTTTGTTCTGAATAAGCAAACAAAAAAAGCATTGCGCTTTAGTTTTGAGCAGCTTAATATCGTTTGAATGAAAAACCAAAATCATGCATCATAAATATTCACCAAATCAAAACAACTCAATTCAATGTTTTTGAGAAATGCAATCAGTTGAAAGAAAGTGAATCAAGAAGTAACAACACTGATTTCTGTTTAATTTGCAAACGTGAAACCTATGTGATATTTGCATTAATGTATTAAGCTTATAAAGAGTCTATCTGGGATTTGGTCAGTTAAAATTTATTTTGCAAATAATTGAACAATACTATTCTCAAACTTCCAAACGGTGGTGAAATCAGAAAAAAGGCACTATAATCACTGCATTTAGGAATCGCTAAAATGCAAATCGCCAAATTAACTATATTAACCCTCATACCTTAGTCTAAAAGGATGTAATGCGTCTGCAACTATATGAAGGTTATAAGTTACGCTTACAGTGATTTTTGTCACAACTTGCCTGTCAAAAAACTGTAGAGATTCTGTATGTGGGGTTTATCCTTAAAGTACGATTTCGAGAGACAACTCCAGACCAGATCTGCGACGTGTACAATGAATTCCCTTGTCGCTGGCTTCTGCTCTTTGTTCGGGTCCAAATCTTTCTTTATCAAAGCCTGAAATTTACCGCCAAGTGCGTCGAACGTTTCTTTGTCAAGACTAGGGCAGCTATTCGACGAGCCTTTACAAGTTAGTGCTGTCTCGAAGAAGCCCAAAATAATCGATAACTTTGCCAGGTTCGGCTCTGCTTTTGCAAGTTCCACCTTGAAAACTTCGACCACCGACGAGATGTCCTTCAAAGGAAAACAACTGGAGTCTGCATCCATCCTGGCTCGGAGTGCAGTGTACCCTAGTATGGTTACTCCTCTTGCGAGGGAGACAAAAGACTCCTGGATTTAGCGACTTCAGCTCGTGAAAGTACAGCAATTATGTACTTAGCCAATAGCTCAGAGCCCCGTTCTCACAGAGTGCAAGCATAATTTAACCTTCAGTGGACATGATCTGTGAAAAATCCACGACCAAAGAGGATAAACAAACATGTTGGAACAAACAAATGAGAAAAGGAAATTCGAAAGAAAGAAACCAAGGGAGTTGGGAACGAAAAGAAAAGATCGAAAAGGAATGGAAACTGGTCTGCCTTGTGACGTCATATTGGGTCACGTGAACTAAAAAATTTACAGAAACTCGCCATCTTTGTACTAGTGGAGAGTGAGTAGCACTGATGAATTTTATTCGTAAATTTAAAGCCCTATTTTGAGTCAGACGTGTATGTAGTTACGCTTGGTAGTATCAAAATGTTATGGAATCTTTTTTCTGTGTGTTTTTCAGGATCTTCTTCCTAAATTTTGCCCTAAAAGTGCGTGTCTTTCACGCGCAATTATAGTGCAAGGAGATTCGGACGATTTCGTCATCTCGAGGCAATTTATGACTTTTTTGAGCTCCGAAGGTAAGAATATAACCTCTTGTAGCTTCTCCCCACAGTTCGCTATTATAAGACAAACAAGGTACAGTTTTTTTTTTATTCAAGGTGTTTAAAACCTTCGGGTTCGATGAAGTTTCTTATAAATTGAGTTTAAGTGTTCAAGAGAGCTCGTTCGTCTCACTCTGGGAAGTGATTATTTTTTGTGAAACCCAAAGTAAGCTTATACGTTAACCTTTAATGTTTTGTATTTTTAATTGAGGAGAACATATTGTTTATAGAGAAATGGTAGACTTTGTGAAATTGCTCAGTGAATAGAAAGTTGTTGTCTGTTGAACTAAATGGTGAAAATAGAGAAATAGATTGGTACACGTCACAAATTCCGATATCAGAAGAACAGGACAAAACAAGAAACACATTGAAATAGCAGCATATTTATCGAGCATCCAATTGTCCATTGTTGAAAATAGTTTTATTTAGAATAATCAGTGAATTGTTACACACAAACAAGTCTTTGTCTCGGCAAGTGTCCTTGATAAGTTTTATTTAAATTTTATTTTGTGAACAAACAGCAGGTTTTCTTACCTAGTATTTTTGGAAGTTTTGTTTGTCAGTGTTAAAGGGCAATTGTCATGATAAAGTGCATGTGAGGTCTTGATTGACACTTTTTTAACCAATAGAAATCATAATATTACGTGCGCCGCCACAAATTTGCCGCCGTTCAGCTTGAAGTTTCACATGCCTTTCGCAAACCTCTTTATCTGCCAGCTTTTGACCGTTTGTTTTTACAGAATATTTATCATGTTTATGTTGTGTGAAGGGTAAATCCATTGAATACAAGCCCATACACTTAACTTTCTTCCAACCCACATGAGCATCTGCAACCACATAAAGTTTGCAATGTTCATCCTCCCATCTTTTCTTTTTTTTTTCTTTTGAATCAAGGCGGCTGTGGGGCGAAAGTAGCTTTCGTCTTTAGCCACTTGGAAAACCCCCCTCTCAAGGATATTGTATTTCTTGATGGTATTTAACTCAGAACACAAAATATGTTGTTTAAATCTTTCATAGATAACTAAACTTCATTACTGGTATTACTATTTTCACAAACTTCACAAGGTTGATGGAGAGGATTTTTCTCAGAAATATCAACTTTGAAAACTGTTCCATCGGATAAGAACTCAAATTGCGCCACATGCACAGAAGGGTGTCTAATGCCCTTAAACTTGCAAGAAAAGGTTCCCTTGATGCCTTAGTTTGTTATGCTAATTAGCTGCTCCAGAAAATATCCATACTCTTCTCCCCCACACCGAAGGGTTTGGAATTTCCTGGGGGATGGGGTTCTTTTTAAGACCGGGAAATGTAAAAGCATGTATGAAGCTTAATTGGAATTTCCACAGGGGTGAGGGGGTCTTAAGAAGGATCCCTTCCATGCAGGAAGTACATCATGTATGGATATTTTCTGGAACTACACAATTTTCTTTGCGCCTTGTTTACCATAACTGTTTTTCCCCAGGTTGGACTCGGTTGAGCAGACTCAAGATTCATTTTCACACAGAAAATAAAACAGGGCTCCAACGCCTCCCTTGTTTCTCGATACGGACAAGACATAGAACTTTTATGAATTTAACAGGGAAAATTATTCAAAGCAGAAATCATTGCAGTAACTGCAATCACTACAAGCGTTTATCAAAGAGGAAGCTTATAAAAAGTAAACAATCATGGCTCTCGTCAATGTTAACCGAAAGAACACCGACCAGTTTTACCGTTATAAGATGCCAAAACTCCTAGCCAAGGTAACACTTTACACTTAGTACTTAACTACTGCACACTTGGATTGTTTCACTTACATTTGAACACCATGTTACATGATGTTGGTCTGAGGGCTGATTATTCATCAAGACAGCAACTTTGTCACATGTAACTTGACTCTATAGTTGATGCTGCTCTCATCTCGCAAACTTTTTTTCAGTGTTGTGATTGTTGAAAAGTCTGGCAACAAGTGACAAAATGCTAAAGAATTTTTTGTGCTGACATCGCAATGATAACGACGTTGTAGATTTGAGTTTGAAAAGTACAATTTTGTCATAGACTTGTCGCAAGCTTATTGCAGGTGACTAAATTTTACAGAGTACAATAAGTCAGCATTTGGAGATGTATCAGTGCTGGACATAACTTTTATTATATACTGTAACAGAACAAATCTCTATTTCAGCCAGACAGTCGTGTTCTGAATTTGGACAGACATTAAAATAGGCATACATGATGTACATTTAAGTATGCTGAGCAATGCTTTGTTTATTGCATGTTTTATGCAAGTCAGGGGAGGCTACTAAAGCAAAGAAAACTATGGATTTGTCATTTCTAAGATCTTCCAAAGCAAACATGGCCTACAAAATCTTTAGCTGAAATCTAAGTTATTTTGGTGCTCAGTCATGGGGTCTGGTCATAATGTAACAGTCAGACAGTTTCACAAAATTTGGTGGGGCATGTCTGACAACTGACCGTTATTTCCAGCATTGTGTGCAATTCTCAAGTTCTACCTTACACTTCATGGAGTTTGTTTATCTGCATTTAACAAATTTCCACTGCCAAGGGGAAAACATATATTTGCACCACGCTATTTTGTTCACTTTCCACCATATCTAGGTAACCAAAGTTAGAAATTGTAATATCATAGAGTCTGACAAAATTTTGTTACAGACATTTCAACTTAACCTCTCTTAATTTTCAGGTTGAGGGCAAAGGGAATGGAATCAAAACAGTTATTGTCAATATGGTGGAAATTGCCAAAGCACTGCAGAGGCCACCTGCATGTAAGAAATCTTTTTGTTGCATGTCTGTGTTTGTTAAGTCTTGTACCAGCTTCCTTCATCATGGAAATATGCGTTTACCATCTGTGTTAGATATCTTTGAGCAGATGACATATCTCCATAAAATGTTATCAGAATGATTAGTTTAATATTTTTATTTCCAGTTTAAACTACTCTTTGTGGCCTTAAGCAACATAAAGGTTAAAGGAGATAGGTAGTGGGTAACAAAATACTAGTTTTAATATTGCATACAGCTCTTCAGTTCTTTAGTCAGATCCCATCCCTGTTCTGAGATAACCAAAGGTGTTTTATTATTGAAAATGCTCCGTTTTGTTGTCCTATGTTTTTTTCTCGTCATATGGGTTCTGTAAAATTAATGAGAAGAAACCCAGTTGTGATGTGATGGAAGAACTCTGATATCACTTTGCTTTTCTTAGATCCAACCAAGTACTTTGGTTGTGAACTGGGTGCACAAACCCAGATTGACTTAAAGAATGAACGTTACATTGTGAATGGATCACATGATGCAGAAAAGTTGCAGGACATTCTTGATGGCTTTATTGAGAAGTTTGTTTTATGCCCAGATTGCGACAATCCAGAAACTGTCTTGGTATGCTTCTTTACCTTGTTCAGAGTGTTAAGAATGCTTGTGTACTGACGTTGCCTGATCATGCAGCTAAAGAGTTACAACTATATTGCATTTAAAGTTGGCAAATAGGACATGGCACCTCTGTATTTCTTCATGTCTGTCAATTGACAGATGGTTCTGAAACTTAAAAAGAAAGAAAAAACAATAATAATTGGTGTGGGTGAATTTTGAGGCTGGACTACATGTAGTTCTAATTCTATTATTTGTTTTGTTGTAGACTGTAGAAACCCGGAAAGAAAGAATTGGTCAGTCATGCAAAGCTTGTGGACATAGTGGAGTCATCAATATGCAGCATAGGCTGATAACCTTCATTTGCAAGAATCCTCCAAATGAGTCGGGAACACCTTCAAAAAAGTGAGTAGCATACTGGACACTTTGGTCATGAAATGTTCTGTTTCGTTGCTGTCAACATGAACATGCTGCACCAATCAGGAGCCCTGTTTTTTGGCAAAGGTAGTTTGTGGGGTATCCACAGGATATAATGATCTTAAGCATTTTTCCTTGGGAGGAGGGGGCAACAAGTTGTTGTGGTGAGAAAATAATGTACTTTTTGTTCTACAGAGACAAAAAGGAGCGCCGCAAAGAGAAGCAAAAAGGGCAGCAAAATGGCGACACAAGCCCAACTCACAATCCTATGCAGCCAGGTGAAAATGGAATTGAAAACCCTGACTTCAACAAAGAGGTATGTCAAGCTAAAATAAATCCTGATGCTGGTCGGTAGCTGTGCTACATGTATGTTACAAAGTAATGAATGAAGTAGTGCATGCTGCCAAGTACCATCATTTTTCATTTGTAATATTATAAGCATCAGAATGCAGTGATTGGACAGTGTGCTTTAATGTGTTCCCATCTGAGCTTGAATGGGTGAAAGTCTATATTTGGATCATGAATTTTGTTACTTATCTGATATTATTGATTGGTGGTTGACAATGATAAGATAATTTTATTAACAACTTCAAGTCAGTCTTGAGCCTTGCATTACACTGATTTTGAAATACTTTTAGCCTAATTGCTACCTGAATGGCAATCCACTCAGGACTGTAAGCATTTACAGTGATCAACCAGGAGATTTTATCTTTATTACTACCAATTTCTTCAAAATATTACATGGAGAAATGTGAGGAAACTGCTGTGAAGACTTGAGGTCACTGAGCTTGGGTATCAGTCAACAGGCTAGTCAGAGTTGACTGAGCCAATGTTGTTATTTGCAGCCTGTCGCAGCAGCAGATGACGACTGGAGTGTGGATACAAGTGATGCCGCTGTTCAAGCAAGAATGGGAAACCTTACTTCAGGAGTCAAGGGATTGGCATGGACTGATGACAGTGAAAAACCACAGGAAGAGCGCTTCAATCTGTTTTATGGTTTTGTTAAGGTATGTGTACTTAAAATAAGAATGCTTATCTTTGGCTTCCTTTTGAGTTAAGTATTTTACAAGGTGACATTCGCAACTGATCACACATTACAACTAATGGTGCAGTACTGAATTGTTTGTGTGAGATTTGATTTCATTCTTAGTTTCAAACTTCCATTCTTCAAATGAAAAGTTCTGTATTCACAAAATTATGCCATCTAAATAAATCTGAGCTCATTGTATCTTTTCTGAATAGAAAAAGAAGGAATTAAACTCTTTGGAAAAGAGTGTTAAAGAGATTGTTGCAGAAGCAGAAAGGCTGGACATAAAGGACAAGGCAGTCCTAGCACTTAGTGAATTACTGTTTGACAAGAATATGGTCAGCCAAATTCCAAAATTTCGTGCTCTGTTTCTGAGGGTAAGTTTTTTTTCTCTCCTTTCAATTTATTGTAGGCATCTATGCAAGATTTCAAACATTTCAAGGTTTATGCAAATTGTTTCATTGACATCAGTAACAGAAAGAAATCCTCTCGTTGAGATTTTTAACCAGATGGAAATCACATGTGATCACATACTGTGTGATGCTTGCTCACACAGTTTTGATTATTCACTACCAGATCGTTTTTCACTCAAATAGAACACCTAAAATACATCTTTGTTTATCATGCACATAAATAATGCTAGTGGGATTTGCAGAGGCAGAGACTAGCATGCTCAACTAAAGATCAAGTGGTTCAGGTTCAACCCTTCCAGCTGCCAGTTTATTGTGTTCTTGGGCAAGACCTTTTACTCTCTCGGTGCCTATCTCCATCCAAGGGTACAATTGAATATCGGCAAATTTAATGCTGGGGGTACATGTAATGTTGCGATGGACTAGCATACTGCCAGGGGGAGTAGAATACTCCAGACCTAGTTACCTCCTGCTGTGGAAACCAGACATAACCACTTGCGTAATGGACCACTAGATTCAAATGCAGAATCTACATGACACAGAAAATTTCAGTGCAGCAGTATTCAACTAGATAATTGTGTATCTTTTTCAGCTTTGTTTTTAACTTTTTTTGTTATTTCACAATCAGTTTGTTCATGGAAACCACAGGGCCCAGAAGTATCTGCTGGGTGCATTTGAGTTGCTTGTTGGACAGTCATTTCCTGCAGAGTTAATGCCAAAGGCTGCCCACATTTTAAAGGCTTTCTATGACCATGACCTGCTGGAGGAGGAAGTGATCTTGCAGTGGAGTGAAAAGGTACATTGATAATCAATTTTATTTTTATAACTATCAAAAGATTCTTTATTTTCTTGATTGGCAGAATAAGATTTGTGTTGTGTTTGTGTTTGCATTGTATTTTGTCTACAGTTGAGCTCACATCCTTGCCAGTTCTGCAGAATAAAGAGATGTCCCTCTGTGTGCTCTTGATTGTTCTCTTACTTGAAAGGCATCTTAGATTCAACTTTCAAACTACAATGTAAACTAGCGATCTTCAGTTGTAGCTGGAGACATCTGTGTAATGTCTTGGATTGCTTGTTTATCATTCTCAAGCAACAAAACTATGTCATGTTCTGTTTGGTTTTTGTCAGGTTTCTAAAAAGTATGTGACTAAGGAAGTGTGCTCTCAGATCCATGAGAAGGTGGCTCCTTTCATCAAGTGGCTGAAAGAGGCAGAGGAGGAAGAGTCTAGTGATGAGGAGGAAGAAGAGGAGGTTGAAGTGGTTTACGACACCAAGGCCCAGCAGCTGAAGGCTCATGTTGACAATGCAGCTGCCCATGAAGAGGAGGATGACTTGGACATCGATGCTATTTAACTGTTCCTCCAAGGTCGACTGAAGAGGGATAAAACGTAGTTTAATTATTACCTACTCTTGCGGAAAAATAACTTTAAATTTGTTTACGTTTGAATTTTGTGTGCTCCTTGTTGTTCCCAGTGGGAACTGTGCCTTAAAATAAGTTTGGTACTGATTATAAAGTAATACGTTGACATAATTTTTGCTTGAAAAGAAGTGTCATGGAAGAAGTTTAAGCAGTTCATTGTTCACAAGAAAGGTTGCACAGAGGATATTTGATTTTGCATTGAATTACAAAGCATTTGTTTGTGTTTTGGAGTGTTGGGCTCAGTTAAGCTTAATAGAGGGCAATAAAGTAATTTAACAAAACCACCAGTCATCAAAGTCTCTTTTATTTTGTTTTTTGAACACCATATTTTGGAAAGTAGTTAATACAGTGTAGTTAATTTTTATGGTACGTATAACCCAGAGGCAAGCAATTAATACTTGAGCAACTTCCCACCGGCATCTCAACATCTCCCACATCCAAAAACAACAAATATGTGACAAAAAAGGTAAAGAAGCTTAAGAAAAAGGCAAGCATGAATTCCTGGAAGAGGCAATTGTTTCTTTTTAAGACCTTGTGACATGTGCGCAGGGGTGCTTTTTGCTTGGTCGAAAATCAGCCAGCAACCAGCAAAATAGATGATGTTTAATGTTCCAATTACTGTTGTGTCTGTTTATAGTGAACGGTTACTATTTGATGGCTTTGAATACTAGGAAACCATCCTCCACACGCAACAATCATCACGTATATTGTTGAAAACCTGCGCTACAGAGTACAGTATTATAAAGTAGGTTGGAGAAAGAAACCTAAAAAAAGTACATTTTGCTAAACACTTGCAGATATTTATTGAGTGATAGGAGCAGAGTGGTGGCCAATCTAAGTCTGAACCCTGGCCAGGGTCACTGTGTTGTGTTCTTGGACAAAATACTTTTCCACCATGGATACAAGTACCATAATTGGTTGGAGGGGGGTTACCCTGCAATGGACTAGCATCCTATCCAGGGGAAATAGAAACACTCCTAATTGCTAATAGACTAGAGAAGAACAGTAGCCTGAGAGGCCACCAAGCTCAATCACCTATACTGTAAAAACCTAAAACAAGTACATTGTGTTGAACACTTGCATTGATCTGGATTACATACCAACCTTGACTACTTTAAACTTTGTAGTGAGCATTAGTTATGGTCAGGAATTCCTTTGGGTTTTGGATAACTAAAATATGCTAAATCTTGTATTTCGGATGGTAGATACAAAAGTGTCCTCCAGACAATCTCATGGTCCCATCCTATGACATACTGCAACTTGGGTTGGGTGGATGTTACTGCATGAACCATAGCATCCACCACCTTGTAAATATGCTGTGATCCAATCCATCCAATGGTATTTGCAATACCTTTGGCTAGGAACAGACAAGAACAAACACTATTAATGCCAAGATTCATACTTCTTCTCAGTGTTTGACTACTTCAAGCAACATCACTTAACTGATTTAGAGCAAATTTAACCATTGAAATAGAAAGTACAACCCAGTCCAGAGAGGATTCTTTGGTTGCCTTGATGCCCAATGATCCAAGCGATCTTTGATGAATCTGTTTAGTAAGAAAAGACAATATCCATTTTTGGATTTTTAAAGAATCCAATCTTGGTTTTCTCAAAGAAACAGCCCCTTAATTTCATTGAGACCTTTGAGCTTTTGTAAGCACCCTCGCGTTTGGATCAAGCTGTGTAAACACTTGGATTTTTACCTTTCCTAAAACTTGATTCCATGACATTCTTTGGTGTCAACATCAAGGTTTTTCCACAATTGATCAAGTTGCTGGACATTCTCATCAGCAGAAGTAATGTACGTTTTAAAATTGCTTGGCTCAATGATAAGAAATGTGACTCCAAAATGCCGCATTTCAATGCGGCGTGAATCAGAAAAGGCTTCTACACCATATTTGGAGATGCAATAGGCTGTGACACCTGGTGTGGCGACTTCCTGAAGAACTCGCAACATTGAAAACACGTCCCTTGGTGCTTTTGAACAGCGGCAAGAATGCTTTGGTAATAGGTACCATCCCCTAAACATAAGCATCAACAATTCTCTTCATTTCTTCCACAGTCTGGCATTCAATTGGTCCTGGGGTATGCAATTCCCGCATTGTTTACTACTGCCCACAAACCTGAAGTCATTTAACAGGAAACAAACTTTCATTTGCATAAAACTGTTTACTGATAAATTATTCCAGAAATACCAGTGGCAGATCTAGGGAAGGGGCTTACCCCCCCCCCCCTTATTTTGGGTAAAATTTAAAAAAGAATATTGCAGAAGGAAGAAAAGCTGTTAGGGCAAGCAAAAAAACCCACCCCCCCCCCCCCCCTCCCCAACCTCCCTAGTTTAAGGTCTGGTTCAACCACTGAATACTCCATACCCGACCAGTGGCTCTGAAATTTGAATTAGCCAATCAGCATTAAAAAGGCAGAAAACACTGTACAGTCTTCGTGTCACTTGCATTTTCACAGGAAAAGAATTTCTGATGGACTTTTTTTCTCACAGGACAGCACATTGATATTCACAAAAACAGACTAAATGCCTGAAATCATTGCAGATTTAAGAAACATGAAATAAATTTGTGCCTCTGAGCTTTGAATTTGTTGCCAAAACAACAAAGCTTGCCAAGCTAGTGTCACCGGGTAGGCCGGGTGATAGTTGAGATATTTTGAACAAAATATCTTGTTCCTTGATAAATTAAACTCAAATACCCAACTTTAGTATTCAAGAAGAAGCCAAAATAATGAAGAAAACAGCTTTGACTGCACTGCATTGCACTGCACTGCACTGACACTGCACTGTACTGCCCCGGGTTCTGAGCTGCCATATACAAAGCCCATGTCTGGTTGACAGCAATAAATATCCCATGCCTTTAAAAATGAAATATTCCAGATTGTTCCTTCTCCTTCCCCTGCCTCTCGACTCTCCACCTCCATGCATTTAGAATAGCCTTTTTCACAGGCAACTTTTCTAATTGCATTACAATATAATCCAATAAGTGTGTGAGGCTATTTGGGGCAATTTTGTAGTCAATTTTGTATATTTCAGTTTGATTACATCGCAATGCAGAGGTGAACAGTTTACCATGAAAAGGGCAATTCCAAAATGCTCTATTCCTCCTTGCCTTTATAATTTCCATTTGACATCCAACCACTTTGTACACTGGTATATGCTATGTACGACTCCAAACACTTTAAAAATGGAAAGGAATCTTAGGGCCTGTTTACAAGGAGAGAGGGTTATCCTAGCAAGCGGGTTACCCTGGCAAGCGGGTTACCCTGGCAAGCGGGTTACCCTGGCAAGCGGGTTACCCTAGCACTCACACATTTCCTCTTTTTTTTCGTCGTTGTGTTTACAAGGCAGCTAGGGTTACCCGGGTAGGCGGGTTACCCTATCTGCGTGCTAGGGTTACCCTGGCAGGCGGGTAAACTTTTTCCCTTGTAAACACTCCAGGTAAGGTTAACCCGCCTACCCGGGTTAACTTTCTAATTGTTTCCAAAACCCTTTGAGTGTAACCGCGCATTATTAACGTTGTCCCGGGCTGTAGGGTTACCCTACCTGTGAAATTTTGCTTGTAAACCCGGGCTATCTTTTGCCCTCCAGCTAGAGTTAACCCGTTTGCTAAGGTAACCCTCCCTCCGTGTAAACAGACCCTTATGCTGCGCATCACGCTGAATTCTTTCTCATTGTTCTCAGGCTAGTAGGGGGGATTTATCTCAGCATTTAAAGCCCTATTTTGAGTCAGACGTGTATGTAATTACGCTTGGTAGTATCAAGATGTTATGGAATCTGTTTTCTGTGTGTTTTTCAGGATCTTCTTCCTAAATTTTGCCCTAAAAGTGCGTGTCTTTCACGCGCAATTACAGTGCAAGGAGATTCGGACGATTTCGTCATCTCGAGGCAATGTATGACTTTTTTGTGCTCCGAAGGTAAGAATATAACCTCTTGTAGCTTCTCCCCACAGTTCGCTAGTATAAGACAAACAAGTTATTATTTGCTGCGGTTCGAAGAATAGCAGCAAATCGTTGTTTTCACGGTTCGCCGGTTTTTGACAGTCTACATGGCGACGCAGGTACTATAAGGGCGGGATTCTGCTGATTTGAGCCATTCTATGCTGACATCGCTGCCAACTTGCTTTCGTTTCGAGATTTTTTATTAATGTCGTTTTGATTTACTTTGTTACCTTACATTTGCTGGCTTTGTCACCCCTCACCCTCGGGGTATTTGTTAAGTGCCTGGCTCTGCATTCGGGAGGGTTCAGGTTTCCTCTAAAAAGGGGGTTTTTCCTGACGGGCACCTTGTTGTTTCCAGGCTCCACGGATATTATGCTGAGGTACCGGGCCTCGTAGCTCCAGACTCCTTTTCCAATTTTATTTTTGTTTTGTTTTTGTCCTTTTCCGACCGACCGACCCAAAATAAGAAAACGCATTCGACAATAAACGAAAAAAAAGGGGGATGGGCTGAAGAGTGAATAAAATAAAATGGATTTCACTTTCAAGACTGAATTTGTTTTGTATACTTTAAATAAATATATAATAAAACCTTGGGACATGTGGATGGATTGTGAATGCTCCCTTGTCAACCTGTCCAGGAATTATATTTTGATGTTTTTGGGTAAATAACTTGTGAAAGTCAGCAGTTATATGTAAGTTTTCATAATTTAAATGTGGAAATCAGACATGATATCTTTTAGCACAGTAACAAATAGATACAAGAAATATTTGAAAGAAATACCAAAATGGAGAAATTTCAGATTTACAAAGAATATAATAACAGAATTTTGGACTATCCCTGCATCTGACAACATTGCTTTCTTCCAGGACGCCAAGAAAATGAAAAAGGCGGAAAAAGAAGCTCAGAGAAAACTTGCCGAAACGCTCGCCTCCAAGGCTGCGAAGGCTCGCTCCTGGTCATTCAAGTCTACGAGAGCAGTGGGAAGCACAAGCGTTTCGCCATTACAAAGCTCGTTCGCTTTCCCATCAGGAAATTACACATCCCGTTTTTCCCCGTCCGTGGGTGGCACAAGAAATATCAGTCCATTTGTAGGCGGTACTCCCCAGAAACGTGGCACGTGTTTTAGCTGTGGTAAACCAGGCCATTGGCGAAATGAATGTCCTTTGTTGGTCGTTGCATAGGCGCAACCAGATGGAAAGAAGTTAAGTAATCATTTTATTGATTTATGTGATAGTGAATCCATATCGGGGAGCAATGATGCCTTTGAGCATGTTTCTGAAATAGATAATAGACCCGTTGAGAAGGGAGATTTTCTAGAGCGGGAATGCCATCCAGACAGCGTTCGAGGGAGGCTTAAAACACATATTTTAGCGTGGAAAGAACTAGAGCCCACTGAAGCGGTTCTGAGTGTAATCAAAGAGGGTTAGAAAATACCATTACACACTATTCCGGAGTCTTGCGTTTTGCGGAATAATAAATCCGCCTTAGATAATAACGACTTCGTCACGGAGGCCTTAAATGATCTCTTAGCCACCCAGTGTATTTCTGTCGTTGAAAGCCAGCCATGGGTAGTGAATCCTCTCACCGTGTCAACCCGGGATGATGGGAAAAGACGTTTGGTACTCGATTTACGGCATGTTAACCCCCAGCTTTTCAAGTATAAATTTAAATGTGAAGACATTACTACAGCTCAGGATCTACTAGGGGAAGGTTATTATCTGTATACATTCGATATCAAGAGTGCTTATCATCACATTGAAATTTTCCAAAGCCATCGAACGTACCTGGGATTCCAATGGTCCTATCAGGGTAAAGCGACTTATTTCGTTTTTAACGTGTTACCGTTTGGTTTGTCCACCGCGCCTTACATATTCACCAAACTCTTAAAACCTGTGATAAGTCATTGGAGGGGTTCAGGTAAAAGAATTTGCATGTTTTTAGACGATGGTTTAGGCGGCAACTCTTCCAAAGAGTCCGCTACTGTTGACGCCAAAGCAGTCAAGGAAGATCTCGGCCAATTGGGCTTTGTTCTCAGTGAAAACAAGTGTGTTTGGGAACCATCCCTCACCCAGACCTGGTTTGGTCACGTTTTCAATATGTCAGAAAACCGTTTGTACGTAATTGAAACCAGGTTGTCAAAACTAAAGGAATCCCTTTCATCAGTTCTGCAAAGAACTGACAATGTTTCAGCCAAACTCCTAGCCCAGGTTACCGGCCGCATTATATCCAGGTCAAAAGCCATTGGTTCGGCCGTTTACTTGTACACCAGACACATGTATTTCGCAATAGAAACTAGGCAATCGTGAGACGCCATTATTCTTTGCTCTTGCTCAAAGGTTAGAGAAGAACTACAATTCTGGGATAAAAATGTGGGCCAGTTAAATGGCAAGAAGCTGTTCGACGAGCCTCATGTTTTTGATTCCGTGGTTTATTCAGATGCATCCGAGCAGGGCTTTGGCACTTACGTAGTTTCCGCAGAACAAAATCTGGTCTGTCAGGGACAATGGGCAGCTAACGTAAAGGGAAAGAGCTCTACTTGGCGAGAATTTAAAGCCGTACACAATATGTTATTGTCCGTTGGACATAGCATTAGGGGGCATAAAGTACAATGGCATACTGACAATCGAAACATCATTCGTGTTATTGACTGAGGGAGCACGAAACCTGATCTTCAATCATTGGTTGAAGAAATTGTCTATTTGTGTGCTGGAAATCACGTTGTGGTTGTTCCCGTTTGAGTACCCCGGGAGCAGAACCAGTTGGCTGATTACCTCAGCAAACTTACAGACGTTGATGATTGGGGTATAAATCCAGATATTTTTCTGTGGATCAGCACTCTATGGGGCCCTTTTACGGTCGACAGGTTCGCAACTTGGTATAACACCATATGTCTTAGATTTAATTCCCGCTTCTGGAATCCCGGCTGTGAGGGCGTGGACGCTTTCACCCAAAATTGGCAGGGGGAAAACAACTGGCTGGTACCCCCGCCAAGCCAGATAATTAGGGTATGGCGATACCTTAAGCTTTGCAAAGCAAAAGGGACTTAAATAATACCCCTGTGGAAAGGCGCTTTGTTTTGGCCCTGTGTATGTCCAGATGGAGTTCATTTAGCTAAATGTGTTTTGGACTGGGTTGGAGTCCCAGAATTCAGCTCGGCCGCCACGACAAGGGGCAGGACTTATAATTCCATGTTCCATGGTGAACGTCTCGAGTTCAAACTTAAAGATTTGTACATAAACTGGCAGTCTATTCCCCAGGGAAGCAGTGACAGAGGTTTTTGCTTGTCAACAAAAGGTTTGTGTGAACATTACATTCGAGGTTAAACAAACCCTTAACTTTGCCGCCTACGGCATTAGTAAAATTGCAGCCCACAGGTGGCAAGTAAACGAGGAACCCGCAGGTGATTTATTAAGGAACCCACAGGAGGTTTTGAACATCAGGCACTTAAATATTGTTCACTACACTCACAGGTGGTGTTATAATATTCATAGTAGGGAAATGTTTGCAGTCTAATATTAGCATCGGAGATGTCTTTAATCTCATACTTGTCTTTATCACGCACAGTCTCTCTGTCTCTCACAGGTTTAAACCTCCTCGATCAAGGCCCGTGGAAGGAGCTTCATGACCGTACAAGATCCGGCCACGGAAACAGTCATCTCACCCGCTTGTTTGAAGCGTTAAAGCAAACAGCCCTTTCTTCAAAAGCTTGTGGAACAGTTGTTAACTACACTCTAGGCTAGTTCTTTAAATCGTTGGATTAAGTTCGCTCGCGACAATAATTTAGTCGTTTTTTCTAGTTACTGTTGTTGATGTCGCTTTGTATTTTGGCTATTTGTCTACTTCGCAAGTTTCTGCCTCCGTGATAGAAACTAATTTTTGCGCTTTAAAATGGATTCACGACATTGCTGGCGTTCACAACCCTATGGTTAGCCCTTTCGTTAGAAATGTAGTAGAGGGGAAAATGCCAAACCTGTAACAAAGAAGTCACCTATTTCTCCTGAAACACTTACAGCATGTTGTGCTGAATACGAGCATTCTAGGGAGCTACCAATACGTAGAGACAATTTCTATGGTCTTACTGTTGTTCGCAGGGTTCTTTCGGTTTAATGAACTTGCAGCTCTTGCAATCCAAGACATGAGTATTAGTGAAACCCACTTAACTGTCAAAGTGACCAAGAGTAAGACTGATCAATATCGAAAAGGCAATGAAGTAGTGATCAGCAGATCTGGCAAAGTGTTTTGTCCTGTTCTTAGTTTGGAAATATACATGGCTTTACCAAGCATTAGTACACCTCATAAGACATCAGATTATTTGTTTAAGCCCTTAGTTAAGGTCAGGTCTGGAAATAAAGTTATCGAGAAGGTGAAACCGCTTAGCTATACTCGTGCAAGAGAATCCGTAGTCGGCCTTCTAAGTAAGTTTGTACCCACTACGGATATCATTAGTTTGCATTCATTTAGAGCGGGAGATGCAACTTCAGCGGCTAACGCTCAAGTTCCCGATAGATGCTTGAAACGACATGGCAGGTGGCAGTCGGAGACCGCTAAGGATGGCTACGTCGAGGATTCCCTCGACAATCGTTTACTTGTTTCCCAGTCCCTGGGGATTTGATTTGATTTTACTGACATTCCCGTTCCCGTTCTTTGTATTTCTATCCAGTGCAGCAGTCAGTTCCCCTATTTAACAAGTGACAAGTTGTGTTTTTATTTGTTGTCTATTAGAGGGAATAGGGGAAACTTATTATTTGCTGCGGTTCGAAGAATAGCAGCAAATCGTTGTTTTCACGGTTCGCCGGTTTTTTGACAGTTTTCATGGCGACGCAAGTACTATAAGGGCGGGATTCTGCTGATTTGAGCCATTCTATGCTGACGTCGCTGCCAACTTGCTTTCGTTTCGAGATTTTTTATTAATGTCGTTATGATTTGCTTTGTTACCTTATATTTGCTGGCTTTCTCACCCCTCACCCTCGGGGTATTCGGGAGGGTTCAGGTTTCCTCTAAAAAGGGGGTTTTTCCTGACGGGCAGCAGGCACATTATCGTTATCTGTACTTCTGTTAGTCTAATTTCACATATGTACCTTTCGGTTTTAATAAACTCAAACGGGGTCTCATTGCTCGCAGAATGCTGGGCTAAGCGCTGCAGTCCGTTATCCAGTGCAGCAGTCTATCCAGTAACTGGTCCCAAATTACTTTCTGTATCCTTGCAAATGTCATGACTTCCATCTCCGTAAGACTTACCCGCAATTTTTGAGCAAATAAACATTTCGCCGATGGCAACCACCATTACGGTGGCTTGCATACTAATTCGCTAACTTAACAAAACTCTCCCGAGAGAGGAATATGACGAAAAGGGCTGAAAAATGATGGCCGGAAATAGTGTAATTTTCTCAGCTTCCGGTATGCCAAATTTGCTGGAAATAGATTCAAAAACGGTTTTTGTTTCGTTTTTTTTTTTCTTCGGGTCACTCATGATCCTATGTTATGCCATTTGCCGGAAGTAATTACGTCATCGGAGATTTCACAACGACTACGACTGATGGTGCAATAATAAAGGTTGTGTTGATTAAGTGATGTGGTGTCTGCAGTAATCAATGAATCGTCAAGGACTGCTTTGGAAGGTACACTGCATTGCGACCGTAGTGCGAAGAAAACAGTTTAATTTTAAAAGCCCGGTTAAAAGATCTGAAAGATCTTCTTGTTCCCTAGGTTGGACTCAGTTCAGCAGACTCAAGATTCATTTTCACACAGAAAATAAAACAGGGCTCCAACGCCTCCCTTGTTTCTCGATACGGACAAGACATAGAACTTTTATGAATTTAACAGGGAAAATTATTCAAAGCAGAAATCATTGCAGTAACTGCAATCACTACAAGCGTTTATCAAAGAGGAAGCTTATAAAAAGTAAACAATCATGGCTCTCGTCAATGTTAACCGAAAGAACACCGACCAGTTTTACCGTTATAAGATGCCAAAACTCCTAGCCAAGGTAACACTTTACACTTAGTACTTAACTACTGCACACTTGGATTGTTTCACTTACATTTGAGCACCATGTTACATGATGTTGGTCTGAGGGCTGATCATTCATCAAGACAGCAACTTTGTCACATGTAACTTAGACTCTATAGTTGATGCTGCTCTCATCTTGCAAACTTTTTTCAGTGTTGTGATTGCTGAAAAATCTGGCAACAAGTTACAAAATGCTAAAGAATTTTTTGTGCTGACATCGCAATGATAACGACGTTGTAGATTTGAGTTTGAAAAATACAATTTTGTCATAGACTTGTCGCAAGCTTATTGCAGGTGACTAAATTTTACAGAGTACAATAAGTCAGCATTTGGAGATGTATCAGTGTTGGACATAACTTTTATTATATACTGTAACAGAACAAATCTCTATTTCAGCCAGACAGTCGTGTTCTGAATTTGGACAGACATTAAAATAGGCATACATGATGTACATTTAAGTATGCTGAGCAATGCTTTGTGAGGCAATTTTCAAGTGAGATGTTTATTGCATGTTTTATGCAAGTCAGGGGAGGCTACTAAAGCAAAGAAAACTATGGATTTGTCATTTCTAAGATCTTCCAAAGCAAACATGGCCTACAAAATCTTTAGCCGAAATCTAAGTCATTTTGGTGCTCAGTCATGGTGTCTGGTCATAATGTAACAGTCAGGCAGTTTCACAAAATTTGGTGGGGCATGTCTGACAACTGACTGTTATTTCCAGCATTGTGTGCAATTCTCAAGTTCTACCTTACACTTCATGGAGTTTGTTTATCTGCATTTAACAAATTTCCACTGCCAAGGGGAAAACATATATTTGTACCACGCTATTTTGTTCACTTTCCACCATATCTAGGTAACCAAAGTTAGAAATTGTAATATCATAGAGTCTGACAAAATTTTGTTACAGATATTTCAACTTAACCTCTCTTAATTTTCAGGTTGAGGGCAGAGGGAATGGAATCAAAACAGTTATTGTCAATATGGTGGAAATTGCCAAAGCACTGCAGAGGCCACCTGCATGTAAGAAATCTTTTTGTTGCATGTCTGTGTTTGTTATGTCTTGTACCAGCTTCCTTCATCATGGAAATATGCGTTTACCATCTGTGTTAGATATCTTTGAGCAGATGACATATCTCCATAAAATGTTATCAGAATGATTGGTTTAATATTTTTATTTCCAGTTTAAAATACTCTTTGTGGCCTTAAGCAACATACATTGTAAAGGTTAAAGGAGATAGGTAGTGGGTAACAAAATACTAGTTTTAATATTGCATACAGCTCTTCAGTTCTTTAGTCAGATCCCATCCCTGTTCTGAGATAACCAAAGGTTTTTTATTATTGAAAATGTTCCGTTTTGTTGTCCTATGTTTTTTTCTCATCATATGGGTTCTGTAAAATTAATGAGAAGAAACCCAGTTGTGATGTGATGGAAGAACTCTGATATCACTTTGCTTTTCTTAGATCCAACCAAGTACTTTGGTTGTGAACTGGGTGCACAAACCCAGATTGACTTAAAGAATGAACGTTACATTGTGAATGGATCACATGATGCAGAAAAGTTGCAGGACATTCTTGATGGCTTTATTGAGAAGTTTGTTTTATGCCCAGATTGCGACAATCCAGAAACTGTCTTGGTATGCTTCTTTACATTGTTCAGAGTGTTAAGAATGCTTGTGTACTGACGTTGCCTGATCATGCAGCTAAAGAGTTACAACTATATTGCATTTAAAGTTGGCAAATAGGACATGGCACCTCTGTATTTCTTCATGTCTGTCAATTGACAGATGGTTCTGAAACTTAAAAAGAAAGAAAAAACAATAATAGTTGGTGTGGGTCAATTTTGAGGCTCGACTACATGTAGTTCTAATTCTATTATTTGTTTTGTTTTAGACTGTAGAAACCCGGAGAGAAAGAATTGGTCAGTCCTGCAAAGCTTGTGGACATAGTGGAGTTATCAGTATGCAGCATAGGTTGATAACCTTCATTTGCAAGAATCCTCCAAATGAGTCGGGAACACCTTCAAAAAAGTGAGTAGCATACCGGACACTTTGGTCATGAAATGTTCTGTTTCGTTGCTGTCAACATGAACATGCTGCACCAATCAGGAGCCCTGTTTTTTGGGAAAGGTAGTTTGTGGGGTATGCACAGGATATAATGATCTCACGCATTTTTCCTTGGGAGGAGGGGGCAACAAGTTGTTGCAGTGAGAAAATAATGTAGTTTTTGTTCTACAGAGACACAAGCCCAACTCACAATCCTATGTAGCCAGGTGAAAATGGAATTGAAAACCCTGACTTTAACAGAGAGGTATGTCAAGCTAAAATAAATCCTGATGCTGGTCAGTAGCTGTGTTACATGTATGTTACAAAGTAATGAATGAAGTAGTGCATGCTGCCAAGTACCATCATTTTTCATTTGTAATATTATAAGCATCAGAATGCAGTGATTGGACAGTGTGCTTTAATATGTTCCCATCTGAGCTTGAATGGGTGAAAGTCTATATTTGGATCATGAATATTGCTACTCATCTGATATTATTGATTGGTGGCTGACAATGATAAGATAATTTTATTAACAACTTCAAGTCAGTCTTGAGCCTTGTGTTAGACTGATTTTGAAATACTTTTAGCCTAATTGCTACCTGAATGGCAATCCACTCAGGACTGTAAGCATTTACAGTGATCAACCAGGAGATTTTATCTTTATTACTACAATTTCTTCAAAATATTACGTGGAGAAATGTGAGGAAACCACTGTGAAGACTTTGTCACTGAGCTTGGGTATCAGTCAACAGGCTAGTCAAAGTTGATTGAGCCAATTTTGTTATTTGCAGCCTGTCGCAGCAGCAGATGATGACTGGAGTGAGGATACGAGTGATGCCGCTGTTCAAGCGAGAACAGAAAACCTTCCTTCAGGAGTCAAGGGATTGGCATTGACTGTTGACAGTGAAAAACCACAGAAAGAGCGCTTCAATCTGTTTTGTGGTTTTGTTAAGGTATGTGTACTTAAAATAATAATGCTTATCTTTGGCTTCCTTTTGAGTTAAGTATTTTACAAGGTGACATTCGCAACTGGTCATGCATTAAATAATGGTGCAGTACTGAATTGTTTGTGTGAGATTTGATTTTATTCTTAGTTTCAAACTTCCCTTCTTCAAATGAAAAGTTCTGTATTTACAAAATTATTCCATCTAAATAAATCTGAGCTCATTGTATCTTTTCTGAATAGAAAAAGAAGGAATTAAACTCTTTGGAAAAGAGTGTTAAAGAGATTGTTGCAGAAGCAGAAAGGCTGGACATTAAGGACAAGGCAGTCCGAGCACTTAGTCAGTTACTGTTTGACAAGAATATGGTCAGCCAAATTCCAAAATTTCGTGCTCTGTTTCTGAGGGTAAGTGTTTGTTTCTCTCCTTTCAATTTATTGTAGGCATCTATGCAAGATTTCAAACATTTCAAGGTTTATGCAAATTGTTTCATTGGCATCAGTAACAGAAAGAAATCCTCTCGTTGAGATTTTTAACCAGATGGAAATCACAATGATCACATACTGTGTGATGTTTGCTCACACAGTCTTGATTATTCACTATCAGATAATTTTTCACTCAAATAGACCACCTAAAATGCATCTTTGTTTATCATGCACATAAATAATGCAAGTGGGATTTGCAGAGGCAGAGACTAGCATGCTCGACTAAATATCAAGTGGTTCAGGTTCAACCCATCCAGCCGCCAGTTTATTGTGTTCTTGGGCAAGATGTTTTACTCTCTCGGTGCCTCTCTCCATCCAAGGGTACAATTGAATATCGGCAAATTTAATGCTGGGGGTACATGTAATGTTGCGATGGACTAGCATACTGCCGGGGGGAGTAGAATACTCCAGATCTAGTTACCTCCTGCTGTGGAAACCAGACATGACCACTTGCGTAATGGACCACTAGGTTCAAATGCAGAATCTACGTGACACAGAAAATTTCACCACACTATTCAACTAGACTATTATGTATCTTTTTCAGCTTTGTTTTTAACTTTTCTTGTTATTTCACAATCAGTTTGTTCATGGAAACCACAAGGCCCAGAAGTATCTGCTGGGTGCATTTGAGTTGCTTGTTGAACAGTCATTTCCTGCAGAGTTAATGCCAAAGGCTGCTGACATTTTAGAGGCTTTCTATGACCATGACCTGCTGGAGGAGGAAGTGATCTTGCAGTGGAGTGAAAAGGTACATTGATAATCAATTTTATTTTTATAACTATCAAAAGATTCTTTATTTTCTTGATTGGCAGAATAAGATTTGTGTTGTGTTTGTGTTTGCACTGTATTTTGTCTTAAGTTGAGCTCACATCCTTGCCAGTCCTGCAGAATAAAGAGATGTCCCTCTGTGTGCTCTTGATTGTTCTCTTACTTAAAGGCATCTTAGATTCAACTTGAAAAATTTCAAACTACAATGTAAACTAGTGATTTTCAGTTGTAGCTGGAGAGATCTGAGTAATGTTTTGGATCGCTTGTTTATCATTCTCAAGCATTAAAACTATGTCATGTTCTGTTTGGTTTTTGTCAGGTTTCTAAAAAGTATGTGACTAAGGAAGTGTGCTCTCAGATCCATGAGAAGGTGGCTCCTTTCATCAAGTGGCTGAAAGAGGCAGAGGAGGAAGAGTCTAGTGATGAGGAGGAAGAAGAGGAGGTTGAAGTGGTTTACGACACCAAGGCCCAGCAGCTGAAGGCTCATGTTGACAATGCAGCTGCCCATGAAGAGGAGGATGACTTGGACATCGATGCTATTTAACTGTTCCTCCAAGGACTGAAGAGGGATAAAACTTAGTTTAATTATTACTTACCCTTGCAGAAAAATAACTTTAAATTTGTTTACGTTTGAATATGTGTACTACTTGCTCTTTTTCCCAGTGGGAACTGTGCCTTAAAATAAGTTTGGTACTGATTATAAATTGATATGTTGACATAACTTTTGCATGAAAAGGAGTGTCATGGAAGACGTTTAAGCAGTTCATTGTTCACAAGAAAGGTTGCACAGAGGATATTTGATTTTCCATTGAATTACAAAGCATTTGTTTGTGTTTTGGAGTGTTGGTTTCAGTTAAGCTTAACAGAGGGCAATAAAGTAATTTCACAAAACCACCAGTTATCAAAGTTTGTTTTAATTTGTTTTTTGAACGCCAAATTTCGGAAAGTAGTAAATACAGTCTGGTTAATTGTTATGGTATGTGTAACCCAGGGGTTAGCAATTACAACTTGAGCAACTTCTCACCGGCATTTCAACATCTCCCACATCCAAAAACAAGAAATATGTGACAAAAAAGATAAAGAAACTTAAGAAAAGGGCAAGCATAAATTCCTGGAAGAGGCAGTTGTTTCTTTTTAAGACCTTGTGACAGGTGCGTAGGGGTGCTTTTTGCTTAGTCTAAAATCAGCCAGCAACCAGCAAAATAGATGATGTTTAATGTTCCAATTACTGTTGTGTCCATTATAGTGGATGGTTACTATTTGAAGGCTTTGAATATTAGGAAACCATACTCCACACGCAACAATAGTCAAGTATATTGTTGAAAACCTGTTCTACAGACTACAGTATTACAAAGTAGGTTGGAGAAAGAAACCTAAAAAAAGTACAAGTCATTTTGCTAAACACTTGCAGATATTTATTGAGTGATAGGAGCAGAGTGGTGGGCAGTCTAAGTCTGAACCTTGGCCAGGGTCACTGTGTTGTGTTCTTGGACAAAACACATTACCACCCACGGATACAAGTACCATAATTGGTTGGAGTGGGGCGTTACCCTGCAATGGACTAGTGAGCATTAGTTATGGTCACGAATTCCTTTGGGTTTTGGATGACTAAAATATGCTAAATCTTGTATTTCGCATGGTAGATACAAAAGTGTCCTCCAGACAATCTCATGGTCCCATCCTATGACATACTGCAACTTGGGTTGGGTGGATGTTACTGCATGAACCATAGCATCCACCACCTTGTAAATATGCTGTGATCCAATCCATCCAATGGTATTTGCAATACCTTTGGCTAGGAACAGACAAGAACAAACACAGTATTAAGGCCAAGATTCATACTTTGTTTGACTACTTCAAGCAACATCCCTTAACTGATTTAGAGCAAATTTAACAATTGAAATAGAAAGTACAACCCAGTCCAGAGTGGATTCTTTGGTTGCCTTGATGCCCCACGATCCAAGCGATCTTTGATGAATCTGTTTAGTAAGGAAAGGCAATATCCATTTTTGGATTTTTAAAGAATCCAATCCTGGTTTTTCTCAAAGAAACAGCCCCGTAATTTCATTGAGACCTTTGAGGTTTTGTGAGCACTCTCGTGTTTGGATTAAGCTGTGTAAACACTTGGATTTTTACCTTGCTCATAAAGCTTGATTCCATAACATTCTTTGGTGTCAACATCAAGGTTTTTCCACAATTGATCAAGATGCTGGACATGCTTGTCAGCAGAAGTAAAGTTCATTTTAAAATTGCCTGGCCCAGTGATATGAACTGTGACTCCAAAATGCCGCATTTCAATGCGGAGTGAATCAGAAAAGGCTTTTACACCATATTTGGATATGCAATAGGCTGCGACATCTGGTGTGGCGACTTCCTGAAGAACTCGCAACATTGAAAACACGTCCCATGGTGCTTTTGAGCAGCGGCAAAAATGCTTTGGTGATAGATACCATCCCCTAAACATTAACATCAACAATTCTCTTCATTTCTTCCACAGTCTGCCATTCAATTGGTCCT